>NW_023602085.1:0-14871 GCF_014898055.3 Talpa occidentalis | reverse complement strand
TCACTTTACTGCACTGGTTTATTGTTTCTAATATTTTTTATTTTAATAGAGTCATTAGGATTTTCATGTCATTTGCAAATAGTGATAGTTCTACTTCTTTTTCAATTTGGATTTTTTTATTTCTATCTCTTGCCTAGTTGCTCTAAGACTCCCAATACTGTTGAATATTATTAGTGAGAGTGGGCTTCATTATCCTGTCCATGATCTAAGAGAAAATGCTGTCAGTTTTCACCACTGAGTATTATATTAACTGTATGTTTGTGATATGTGGACTTAATTTTGTCCCCCATTTTATTGAAAGTATTTTATCAAAAATAGTTGTTGGAACCTGTTAAATGTCTTCTCTGCATCTATTGATACACTCATGTGATTTTATCTTTCTTTTTGACATTAATTGTTTTACAAATTTTCAACTCTCTTGCATTCTTGGAATAAATCCCACTTGGTCATGGGGTATTATATGAAGAGTGCTTCTTATGGAAATAATTTGGGAATATTGCATTGTGTAGCTCCCTTTAGAGATGCACAATGAGCACAGGCATTTAAATATCATAGTATTTCAGTAAGAAGTTTTAATTTGTTAAAAACACTTCATTTCAAAGGATGATCTGTGTTCAGAACAGATTATCTCTCATAACAATATACTTATCCTTATCAACAATAGCCTCTCTATGATCCATCAAATTGAGAATGCTATACTGTCCCCTACATTAAATGTATATACTGACAGATGAGTGCTATGTTGTCTGAAGCATTTGTTAAAAGTAACAAATATCTTTTTGATGTTTCTCTTATTTTAGTTGCCATAAATAAATACAGGATAGTCATATCTTCAACTATCTCTTGTATAAATGCAGCGTGGTTGATCCCAACTTTTATAATTGTAGCAGTTACTACTCAGATGCAAAAGAATGAAAAATAAAAACAAAAATCTTAAAGAGTGAGAAAATTAACAATGGAATATAATCTATTACTGGATTGATAGTGCAGGTTCAATTACCACACATAGTAGTCTTCTTTAAAAAGAGGTCTTGTTTCTGGTTTGGACTAGGTTTTGACAAACTACCAGAATTGCAGACTCTCACAAAAATAATCAGAACAGATTTACAGCTTTGTTGTCATGAAAATCCCAGCAGGGCGCGGCGGTTGAGCGCTGGGTTGCGAGGCTGCCCGCAGCCTCTGCATAGCCGGTTCGATCCCCGGCCACCAGGTGAGGGTCCCACATGGCGCGCAGACCTCTCCTGCTGCGCCCACTGCTCCCCTCAGCAGTGTGTTTCGTCATCTGCCTGTTCTGCTCCCTGCTCTGACTCTGGTGAATTCTCTCACCCTCCCGCACTTCTGACTGTACCCCATGCTTGTATAAATAAATAAATAAATCTTTAAAAAAAATTAAAAAAAAAAATCCCAGCAGGGAAGAGATTTAGTCAGTACGTTACAACATATATAATCTATTCTCTTTACTGTTACAGGATATATTTATTAGCTAGTCATGTAAAAATTTCTGTTTTCACCTACTTTTGTTCTTCTTTTGATACCATCCTCTATTTCCAGAAATTGCTTTGAGTGTCTAGAGAATTAATAGCACTTTACTTAGTTTCAGTAAAGCTGGTTAATTCCTGCAGATATTCAAAGTAGAAAAAATAATTACAAGAAATCATAGACATAAATATTCAGAAGCTGATCCATTATACCCTTTGTTTTTATAACAATGTTTTAATATCCCACTCAATTGAATGTTCTTTTGCACCAGAGCCATCTACTATGTTTCTTCCTATTTTTCAACAATGAGGGATTCCTTACAATAATAGTTTTCATTCATTCACACATTATGTGGCAAACATTGACAATGACATGCAAGCATTGCTTTGTTTTTTTATTATAGTTATAAATGATGGTGTAGAATAAGAAGCAAAATTAACATTTGCTTTTGTAATCCACATAAAACATATCAATACTAGGAGATCTTGTCAAAGAAATAAGGCAATTGATGATTGGGAATAGGTTGTACATTTTGTATGTCAGTGTTTTTCACAAGATACCTGTTTTAGAATCACTTGAAATGTTTACTTAAAATGCACATTTATACACACAAGTCAGACTGTATGGTGTCATTGTCCAAAAATCTGCATTGTTTTTATTTTGCAAAATAAATTTACTTGAAAAATTCCAAGGCTACCCCTATTTATCCATATCACTTCAAAAAAATACAACTTTTTAATGTCAAACAAATTAAAGAGTACTCCAAGGGTAACTTGAACTCCTAAAGTACCATAGTATTCTACTGATGCTGGAGGAAAAGTAGAGACCTAGTGGAGAAAATGGTTTATCCATTTTTTTCTCTTTAACAGGAACATTTTAATTTATTGGGATTCCTGCATGATGTCTTCAGAAGCTTCTTTGAAAGTCTTTTTTTTTTACTGCAATATCACTAGAAAGTCACATAATGAGACTCTCTAGATTGACCCATCATATTTTAATGTGCATGTAAGAATTAAAAAGAAATATGTATACCACCTAGTGGTTGTTTGTGTAAATTCGACAAGCTAATTTCCATGGGTCTTTATTTTCTCATCTCAAGCTACAGTAATAGCAGGAAATAATGATGCCTAAAATAATATTAGGTATCATTATACTTTCTAACAATGTTACTTTCTAAAAATGTTATGAGGAATGTTTACCACCCTAAAAGTTACTGAAGGTACAAGGTAAAAGGGGCATATAAACTACCTCAAAGAGGGAATGGAAGCAACTATAACAAAACCCTATAAATGAATAATGTAGTAATTGATATTTTTATCTATCTCATCTCACAAAAATTTCAATTACCACCTTTATATGATTTTGATCCTAATGTCACCCCAACTCTATGCCATTAGTCATGAATACATCCTTCATTTACCCTCAGCTGTGTGAATGAGTAGATAAAAGTAAATGTGTATATTGATACTTGAAGGCTACTGCTCCATTTTAGGATGGGTCTCCATTCAAATGGATTACGTTGAAGAAAAGGAGAAAATGTAGTGCCAACAAGGCACTGAGCAGGTTTTCTATGATCCAGGCAAACGGGTAAAGGAGAGTCCTGGAGCCCTCAGTGGCTTTTTCAGGCTTTTAATGATCTTTCTACAACTTTTATAGTGAGGCAACCAGGTGCAGGGCAGACAGGGTTGTCAAGACAGGCCTCCCAGCCACTGGCAACTCCTCACTTTCTCTGGACTAGCTCCGGCGTTCTCTCATGGTTTCTGTACCCCTGTCTTACATTCTCTACTGAAGTGGAAAATGTCTAAAGTCATGTTGAAACAAAGCCTCACTGTAGACTGTAAGGTTTCAGGGAATGACTGATAATGCTCTCAAGGCTACACGCCACACCCCAGATAATTGCTTAGAAGTCTCCTGCTTCTGTATCCCAGCTGGCTTTAAATTGATAATGTACCCCTGCTTTAGGCAATAAAAATTCTGTTGCCTAACAGCTCGGGGTTCAGACTTTGGAGAAGGATCTCCTCTGAGCCCACCTGTGTTAATAAAGAACTTCCTCCTCCTCTCTGAGTACTGTTTGGTATCCCGATGGAATTCTGCCATAACACTACCACAAAGTCCTACACCACCCATATATGCGCAGTTTCTGAGCTCAGGTGTGGCACTCACGCATGCCTGCACCATACTCCAGGTTCCACCATCATGCATGCATGCCCCGAGCCCATATTTCCAAACACCTCCTGCATTCAAAGCCACAGGTGATAGCCACAGAGGCCAACTGCACAAAAGCCTGAACAATCTTCATTTACCCTACAGTCACTTTCATCTCCTGTTTGCTCTATTTGCATAAATACTTGTGGTTAAGTTGTTGAATATCTCCTGTTTTTTTCTCACTAACTATATCCATTTCCTATTACTATTAAAAATCAAACATGTGAGATCTTGATTTAATATTTACAATATTGTAGAGTAAGGTAAAAAATCAGGCTTTTCTGCCCTCCCGCCATCAGGATAGGTGAGGGAACCCTGTGATCCTGAATGCATGCCTGATGGCGGGCACCTGAAGTGGGTACACCTGCGCTAAGACTGTGCTTTTAAGGGCGGCATCACAGGGACACCAGCGCCAGCAGCAGAAGTCGAAAGAGAAGCCGGAGAGAAGCCGAGAGAGAATCAAAGCAAAGGCAGAGAACACCAGAGAGCCCAGAGAGAGTGAAGATTTGCTGGGGCTGGGAGGACTGCCAGCCTCCCGGCCCCCCAGCACCCCTGCCTGCCATATGCCTGGTGAACCCCAATAAAAGACCTGCAAAACCACTGAGGACTCTGACTCCTCCTTTACCCGGTCTGCATGGGATCAGAGAACCTACACTGTGGCCTGTCCTGCCTTTACAAATACTGTACCATGAATACATGTTCTCTACACTTTTTTTTTTTTTTCATTTTTCCTATGGACCCTTTTCTCTTTAGTTTACTTCTGTCTACTTCTCTTCTAAAATAACAATCACCTTCACATCTAAGGGCCAGTAAAAGACACTCCCTCATGGAAGTTTTGAAAGTACATAACTGATTTCAGAACAAAAATAGCAAAACTGAAATATATTAGAAGTAATGCATGAACAATTATTGCAAGCTTTCCTGGATATTAAAATGAAACTCAACTGCTTGCCCCTTTGTTTTGGAAGGAAATAAGAACCTTCAGAGAATCTTGGTCATTAAGTTGCCTCTGGCATCAGTGAGGCAAGTAATCAACTAATCTGTGGTGAATTGGCGAAAAGAAATGTTTCCTGCCAGGACTGAAACACAACCTGCCCTACTTTGCATAGCTCAGCATCAGGAAGTCTGAATTATCCAAAGGGCTAAACTGCTAATTAGCTGTGTGAAGTTGCCAGTTGAGTGATGCTAAATCTCACTTTTCCCAATTCTGTTGAATGCCACAATAATTAAAGCTAAAGAAATCATCTCTATTTTGTGCCAGGGTTTGCCTTAGCTGTGCCTTTCTTTTATTTTTATTATAAATTTTATGACACCATATATAGGGTAAATGATTTTCAGGCTTTTCTGCCCTCCCTCCATTAGCATTACATGCCATAGGGCATGCACCTGCATTTTGTTACATTGTTATTTTCCATTAAATTGTTTACTTCTGTGGGCCATGGCTGCAGTATTGATATATTAGCCAAGAGAAGCAGAGGCAGGAGAGAGAGGAGGAGAAAGAGCAAGAGAGAAAGAGGAGAGAACACCAGAGACCTGAGTAAAGAGTGAAGATTTGCGGGGGGTTTGGGGGCCCACCAGCCTCCTGCCCCCACCCCCAGCACCCCTGCCTGCTGTGTACCTGGTTGCTGCACTACATGTAGAAGCTCAATAAAAGCCTGAGAAAGCCACCGAGGGCTCCAGGGCTCTCCTTTACCGTTCTGCTCGGATCAGAGAGAACCAGCTCCGTGCCCCATCCTGGCACTTCACCATACTATGAAGATCATTGTGTATCTTTCTCCCCATTAGACTGGAAATTATTTGATTATGTGGATTGTACCTGAATTAACGCCACAGTCCATAATCCCAATAGACAGTCAATCAGTTATATAAGCAGGAATCATGTGGATATCATTGAGAACTATCTTTCTAGGACTTTGAGCACCTACATACCCAGTTAGTGAACATTCATTCAGTGAGTAAACCAGAATGAAAACTTTTTCTAAGATATGCAAATAGGTTAATTACAGATATCACTGTGGTCCAAACAATAACATTTTGTGTTTTCTATAGTCTCTGGCCTAATAAATTAGATATAACGATAATTGTTCCAATCTATATAATCTGAACAGAGAATAGAATTAGTGGTTGGAGTCCAAGGAGATGTATAGGTGTAGGGTAAAGAAAATGTCAGGCTTTTCTGCCCTCCCGCCATCAGGATAGATGATGGATCCTTGTCCTGAATGCATGCCTGATGGCGGGTACCTGGAATAGGGTGTGGGCATAGGTAGATGGGATTCAGCTGAGCTAAGACTGTGCTTTTTAAGGGTGGCGTCACGGGGGACGCCAGCAGCACCGGTAGCAGCAGTAGAAGCCGAAGCAGAAGCCGAAAGAAAAGCCGAGAAGCAGCAAAACGAACGCTAGAGAGCCCAGATAGAGTGAAGACTTGCTGGGGCTGGGAGGCCTACCAGCCTCCCAGCCCCCCAGCCAGCACCCCTGCCTGCCATTTGCCTGGTGAACCCCAATAAAAAACCTGCAAAACTACTGAGGACTCTGACTCCTCCTTTACCCGATCTGCATGGGATCAGAAAACCTGCCTTGTGCCCTGTCCTGCCCTTTACAATTGGCGTAAGTCGGCAAGATCCATGCAGACGGGTATTGGAGCCCTCCGAAGACCTGGAGGGACTAAGGAGAACAGACTGTTTGCCTGTGCACCATGGCGGCACAGAAGGTGGATACGGTTCGGAGCTGTGGGACGAGACCTCACATGGAGGAGACGTCCGAGAGGACCAGGCAACGACACCGGAAAGGACCAGCCAACGACACCGGAAAGGACCAGCCAATGACACCGGAAAGGACCAGCCAATGACCCCTGAGGCAGCAGGCCATTGCTGAAGCAGGGAGAGGCCAATGGACTTGGACTGATGGACTGACGGTCCCGCCAAAGGCGGAGGACATGCAGGTTGATATGTTTTGGGACCCTGGGGGTGGAACAGTTTTGTTTGTAAACCCCAGGAGATGGGAATCTAGGGGTGGCCAGTGGGCCTAGATGGCCAAAAGCAGCCTGTGCATGCCCAGCAGCCAGGTGGAGGAGAAAAGCCAACTGAGAAGGCAAAAGCTGGTACTGATGCTAAGTTGAGAAGCCCTAAGTGGCTGTTAAGCAGCCTGGGTATGCTGAAGACCTGTGAGTCTCGTAAAATCACCTGTGGGTGATGCCCTGCTCATTCTTGAGTGAGGGTGAGGAGCTGAGGACCCTGTCCTTGGGGGACGGGTGGGGAATGTGGCTTGGGGTGGAGCCCAAGCCTAATGCAGAGTTTGGATCCCCGACCCATGTGCTTGTGCAGTGGGTTGGCTTGAGTGCAGGGGTCTGTGAGTCGCATTGCTGTGAAGGCCGAGTGTTAGAGCGACTGCAGACAGAAACCCTGAGGGTGGGCGATTACCCCCAACAGAATAAAATTGCCAATCCCAGAGCTAGTGCATCCTGGGGGTGGATGCTGTGTGTGGCTTGAGCCAGAGAAGGCCAGGAAGCCTGACGGCTCCTGGTGTGATATAGTAGATGCCGTGAGTGATTCCCCTCCCTCATATGAGCAGTGCCTTCGGCAGCAGATTTGGTGGCTCATCTGCTGGTACCAATAATTGTCTTTTGCACTTGGTTGGTGCCCTGCCTGGACTTATTTGTGTTCTGTTGTATTTTGTTATATTGTATTTTGTTATATTTGATGTATTTGCTTTTGTGGGCCATGGCTGCATTGTTTGTTTGCTTAGAAAATTGTATATATATGTATAGACTGTATGGCAGAAAACCCTGAGGGGGTGGACTGTAGGGTAAAGAAAATGTCAGGCTTTTCTGCCCTTCCGTCATCAGGATAGATGATGGATCCTTGTGCTGAATGCATGCCTGATGGCGGGTACCTGGAATAGGGTGTGGGCATAGGTAGATGGGATTCAGCTGAGCTAAGACTGTGCTTTTTAAGGGTGGCGTCACGGGGGGACGCCAGCAGCACCGGTAGCAGCAGTAGAAGCCGAAGCAGAAGCCGAAAGAAAAGCCGAGAAGCAGCAAAACGAACGCTAGAGAGCCCAGATAGAGTGAAGACTTGCTGGGGGCTGGGAGGCCTACCAGCCTCCCAGCCCCCCAGCCAGCACCCCTGCCTGCCATTTGCCTGGTGAACCCCAATAAAAAACCTGCAAAACTACTGAGGACTCTGACTCCTCCTTTACCCGATCTGCATGGGATCAGAAAATCTGCACTGTGCCCAGTTCTGCCCTTTACAATAGGGTAAATGGTTTTCAGGCTTTTCTGCCCTCCCACCATTAGGATTGCCCTGCCTGATGGGGCACCCACAGTTGTTATGTTGTTGCAAACTGTCTTGTTTACTTTTGTGGGCCATGGGAGGAGTATTGAGATAGAGACACCCAGAGAAGAAGCAAGATAGAGAAAGCTAGAGAAGCCCAGAGTGAAGACTTGCCAGGGGCTAGGAGGCCTATCGGCCTCCTGGCTCCCCAGCCTCCTGGTCCCCAGGCACTCCTGCCTGTGTGTACCTGGTTGCAGCTCTATATTAACAGCTCAGTAAAAGCCTGAGAAAGCCACCGAGGGCTCCAAGACTCTCCTTTACCCGTCTGCTGGATCACAGAAACCTGCTCAGTGGCCCGTCTTGTCACTACAAGATGTGATCATAAATATAAAGTCTGATGTTGAGGTTTTTGAAAAATCAATAATATAGAATTGAGCACAATTGACAATAATTGGAGAATATTTCTATTGTTGACCACAAGCTCCCTAGCAGCCAACAAAGAGTGACACTGATAAAAACAAACAAAACAAACTAACAGAGTATTTACTATATTAATTCAGTGTATAGATAAATTTTCTGACTGTAGAAGATACTTTTTGCTTTGGGTTTACCCATATATCATGTATATGATAAAATAAATATTTAAATATAAAAATATTTATATTTGTCCTGAGATGCAGTTTTGAACTATGTCTCATTTATAAAAACATTGCCACATAGTAGTGGGTACCTTGAAATAATGTCAGATACTGTTACAGAGCAACTCCGATATAAAACAGGTTGTCTGACTGTGGGTCCTCACGCACATGCTTAAAGGGGACTTATGAATGCTAAACTGCAGACATACACAAAAAGTTGATAAAAGGTTTATTTACAAGGGAAGGGGAAATGGGGGAATGAATAACTCAGGGAGAAAAAGAGGGAGATAAGTTTGCAAATGCATCCTACCCATTCCACTGACGTGGAATCCCAATGACCCACCTAGCTGGTGAAAAACTGAGTATGCCTTGTGGCCAAGATGGCGACCCCCAGCCGCATGGCCAGTTAAATACTCAAAAACGAGAACCTAGTTGCTTAACTCTGTCCTCAGGTCCTCACAACCTTCCCTTTGGTGATCACGGGATTTGTAGTTCCCAGTGTCTTGATGGAGTCCAGAAAGCCTGTATGGCATTTGCTCAGGACATCCTTTCCCCTAACAATTCTACAAAGGTATTCAAATACTTAAGATAGGTAAAATTTGCCAATACAATTATCTCTCTGTAAGGAAAATGAGTTAAAGTCAGGCTAATTTTTGCCTTCCACACTGCAGACACCTCATACCAGTGATATGCTATGTTTTCAATCATTGGGACATCTAGCAAACAACAGATGGGCCTTGCATTTGCAACAACGTAGCAGTTGTGTGGCTATGGGCGCTTCACAGTGGAAATGGGGCTGGGCAGAGGAGTTTTTGCTCTGCCTCTCTCAGAGCTGGAATCTCTGCTGCTCTGTCTGCTGGAATCTCTGTCTGCTGGAATCTCTGCTGCTCTGCCTGCCTACCTATGTACCTATGCACCTACTATGTATAGTCCCGCTGCAGCATTGAAAGACTGTGAAATCAACTAAAGGTTCCAAATTCTCTTTTCACCTGTGAGAACCGACAGTGAACCTGTTATAGGGCAACCCTGCTCTAAAACAGGTTGCCTGACTGTGGGTCCTTACCAGCAAGCTTACAAGGGACTCACACTGCAGGCACACACAAAAGGTTAACAAAGGGAAGGGAAATGAGGAAATGTACAACCCAGGGAGAAAAGAGGGAGATAAATTCTTAAATGCGTTCTGTGTCCATTCTGCTGACCTGGAATCCCAAATGATCTGCCAAGACCCAAACTGCCTGGCCAAGAGCACTAGCCAAGTGCCCCCAGACCCCACTAACATGGCTGGTTTTTATTTAAAAACAGAGAAAATGGCTGCTTAACTCTGCCCTCAGGTCCTCATAACCTCCCTTTGGGCATCCTGTGATTTGTAGTTCCCAGTGTCTTGCCTGTATGGAGTTTGCTCAGGACATCCTTTCCCCCTAATAAACCTACCCGGCCTGGGGTGATTGCACGGCATTCCCCTATATGTCAACAAGAGAAAAATAAAACACTGCATTGATGACAATCCTAGTTAAGTGAAGAAATTACACAATGGAATCAGATTTCTTTGAGGAAGAGGGGGTAGAACAGCACTTTTCTCATTAATTCAATTTTCATATGTGACTTTTGTACCACTGAGATATTAAACCATCCATGAGGGTATGGCTGAAGAGTTCTTGGAGAATACATATAATGCATGAAATGCATAAAAAACTGTGTTTTTCAGCACATTTGAAAATGTGCTGATCAGTCTTGATATGAGCAAGCTATGTGGAACAAATTCATTAAAACAAAAGTAAATGACAGAAAATAAAGCAAATAGTAACTATATTGAGGCATTTATATATCATTAATGTTTTGCATTTACTATATTTACACATGTATATATGTATAGGATATAAATATGCATGTATGATAGTTTTATCATGCATATATACATGTATACATATGTATATTTGGTCATACACTAAGACTCTGCTGAATGACACACAAGTTAGGCAGGTGTCAAAGAGGCTCAGATGACAAAACATCTGTCTACCATTATACAAGGACAGCCAAAAATGGACAACACTTCCTGCTTACAATAAAATTATCAGCACATCTGTTCCCTGACCCCAAAGCAAGGAGAATAGGTAGACAGATCTTGGGGAAAGTATGAAAAAGCACACTGTATCATCTGTAAAAGTGAATTGCCAAAGAAAGCTCAACAGAACTAGGCAAATTGGCCACTTTTATGAAAGATAAATTCACTAGTAGCTCATTTATAATTTGCAATTGTATTCCAGGCAGCCTAATAATTGAAATAAAACTGTAGAATTCTCCACATCTTGAGGGAAAATAATGACTTCTTTCCAGCAAAGAAGTCATTAGAGTAGGCTACACAAAATCAATTTATGTTTTGTTAGCAGGCAAACTGACTTAACCAACTATATTTCAGCCTCATTGCAAAACTGCTTTTTAAGTTCACCTTGACTGAAAGATCACCTCACGAAATGCTTTCCCAAAGAGGGAAAATGTTTTTCACACAGCCATGTCTCTTCAGATCTTGATTAGGGCCAAATGGAGCCTGCAAAAGAGGATCATCAATTGTTGGTTCAGCTGCCCTTGGGAAGGCAGGCACAGGAGCAAAACCAGAGGTAGGCAAACTACTACATAAAAATATACTAAGAACGTCCTAACAAAAGATCACATTTGGGTAGCTAGGGGATGAATGCAATATGAGTTCTCCCCCATTTAGAAAATAGGGGAGAATTCATTATCTGAACAACTCAGTGAAATAAGAGGATAATAAATGAACATTTTTTTATCTAAAAGTTAATAAGGTAATTGTGCTTTCATTATGTGTACACATTCTGTGAAAACTGAATCACAAAAGCTTGATCTGCCCCATTTTTCTGGTATTACTATTAAAGATTTATTTATGCATACAAGAACTAGGGTACAGGTCAGAGATGTGGGGGTGGGGTTGGGGTGAGAGGATTCACTAGAGACAGAGTGGGGAACAGACACAGGCAGATTGACTGAAATACACTGCTGAGGGGAGCAGTGGGCACGGCAGGAGAGGTCTGCTTGCGCATGTGGGTAGCTCCCTGGCAGCCAGGGATCAAACTGCAGAGGCTGTGGATAGCTTCACAGTGCTGTGCTTAACCCCTTGTGCCACTGGGGAGGCCCAGTGGGTGGCATTTTTTTATTAAAAAAAAATTCATGACTACTTTAACTTTTGTCCTATTTCTGTAGATATTCCGCTATAGTTTATAGCCACAGGAACATACTCTGCAATTTTAGTTTTTAGCCACCGGAACATACTCTGCAATTTTAGTTTTTGATCTCCCTTTCTAAATAGGTGATTTTTGCACTGTACATCTCAGGGTGTTTTTCAGAAGTAGCAGCTCTGCCAGATATTTTGAAACTCCTCACAAACACAAAAAAAGATATACATTTACCTTTCATTTTGAAGCTATTCAATGTTTTCTGATAAGGACTGGTCCTGAATAGAAGTCAGGATTAGTCTAAGGAAAATACAGAGCATGATTAATTAATGAATTCCTCAGTTTCTATTTGTGTGTGTATTAATTTACTAAGGCTGTCATAACAAAATATCATGGAATGGAAGCCTTAAATGATAGGAGTTTATTTTCTTGCAATTCTGTGAGAGGAAAATCCAAAATAAAGGTATGGGCAAGTGTGGTTTCTTCTTCATCTCTCTCTTTGGCTGGCAAACTGCTACCTACCTGTCTACTCATGTTCTTTCTCATGCTGCATGACACTTGGTGTTTCTCTGTGTGTCCTAATCTCCTCTTCTTAAAAGGACATTTTAGGACTTACCATAGAGGCTTTATTTTAACTTAAACATTTTAAATGCCCTATTCTAAAATATAGTAACATTTTGAAGTACTAGTGATTAGAATTTCAACATATGAGTTTGAGGGATCATGATTCAGGCCATAACAATGTCTTAGAAAACATACATGAGATCAAAGATCATTATAACTAAGTAAAAACATCCCAGGCCTGAGCATAAGTGTTATTTCGTTCGACAAGCATTGTGATTTTGATGAAGACATATTTTCTCGCTGATTTCAGTTATGTAGCTATAAAATGGTAATAGAATCAGCTCTGGTTAAATTACAGCATTGCTGACAGGTTCAAATAAAATGTGTAAAAACTGTTGTTAGTCCTGAGGTACTAAATTTAAGTTATAATTTTACTAAGAATTTTATAATATAAGTATGTGTAGGGTGAGGAAAATGTCAGGCTTTTCTGCCCTCCCGCCATCAGGATAGATGACAGAACCCTGTGGTCCTGAATGCATGCCTGATGGCGGGCACCTGGAGTAGGGTGTGGGCATAGGTAGATGGGATTCACCTGGGCTAAGACTGTGCTTTTAAGGGCGGCGTCACGGGGACGCCAGTAGAAGCCGAAAGAGAAGCAAGAGAAGCAGAAGCTGAGAGAAGGCCGGGGAGCCCAAAGTGAAGACCCCCAGCACCCCTGCTTGCCGTGTACCTGGTAATCCCAATAAAAACCTGCAAAGGCAATGAAGATTCTGACTCCTCCTTCACCCGGTCTGCTGGATCAGAAAACCTGCACTGTGTCCTGTCCAGCCCTTTACAGTATGTAAATAGTAAAACTACATAAATTTCTATATACGCTATTTCTACACAAATGCAAAAAATAATAAATCAACAGTAAAAAAAAAACACAATCTAGTAATCTAACTGGTAAATACATTTTGAAAACATCTGATAAATGCCAAATACATGTGACGGTTTAAGTTTGTTGGAGGTAAAAACTAAACAATTCATTAAAATATAATAGTACTAGAAATCCCAGAAGACCCTTAAGAAATAATAAATGGAGGAGGAAGACTCTGCCAGAGTGTGCAGTGTCCATGTCTCCACATAGACCTTGCATCTAACACTCATAAACTGCATTCTGAGCCTGTCTACTCAGAACACTCTGTTATCCTTCCTGAAACACAGCAGGATGGTGAACTGATGTAGGGTAAGTAAAAAGTATCAGGTAATTCTGCCCTCCCACCGTTAGATTAAATGCATGCCTGATGGCAGACACCTGGAGTAGGGTGTGGGCATGCATTGGTGGGTGCACCTCAGCCAAGAGACTGGGCATATAAAGCCAGGTTGGCAGAGGATGGTGTGGTGTGGAGTGGCATGGTGTGGAGTAGGGCGGAGTGCAGCAGAACTACCAGAAGGAGAACAGAAGAGAAGAGTAGCAGGAAGAAAACGAGCAGAGAAGCAGAGGCCACGAGGAAACACTGGAGAGCCCAGTGAAGATTGAAGATTCCCCAGGGGCTGGGAGACCTGCCAGCCTCCTAACCCCCTTCTCCCCACTGCCCCCTGCTCGGATCATAGAGAAACTGCACTGTCCCTTCCTGGCACTACAACTGTCACATAGCCTATTGGAGGCTTTCCATCTTACAGAAGATTGCTATGAGCTTTTTTCCCATCCAACTCCCTGGTTCCAGTGAGGTAAGGAATTTTGCACTTTGTTCTTTCCTGTGCATAACCATAGACTACAAAACCACTTAGTTGCAGTATGCAGTTGACTTCTCAATACAGAGTGACATACCATCTTTGTCATGTGTCATCTGAACCCTCCACTTTAGTGTTGTCCTTTGGGAACAGGGGTCACAAGAGCTGACACAATGCTGATGTTGCTTTTGCTCTCTGTGAAACGAATATTCCATGAATATATTTAGATTTGTTTCCTACCAACCAAATATATGGACATCAGGCAAGTCAAGCATTTTAAAATGTACCTGTATGGGGACTATAACCAAGATGAAATACATACATTGTCAAAAATGAAAAATGATGTAAAAATGTATAAAATAAAATAAAATATTAAAAATAAAAAAGAAAGTAAATAAAATGTACCTGGGATTTGTTTTAAGAAGGTATGAAAAGAGGGCCTCCCCGGTGGCACAGCATTTGAGCTCTGGGTTGAGAAGCTGCCCACAGCCTCTGCAACGCCGGTTCAATCTCTGGCTGCTCCCCGGCCACCAGAGGAGGGTCCCACATGGCGCGCAGACCTCTCCTGCCACCTGCTGCTCCCCTCAGCAGTGTATTTCGGTCCTTCTGCCTGTTCCGTTCCCCACTCTGGCTCTGGGTGAATTCTCTCACCCTCCCGCGCTTCTGACTGTACCCAGTGCTTGTATAAATAAATAAATCTTAAAAAAAAAAAAGGTATGAAAAGACAAGAAGACATCAAGATGGCTGCTGTGAAGGAAGAATATTTTGGCTCATAATTCTCTACAGCAGAAGAAATAGTATGTCATACAGCAC
>NW_023602084.1:0-14873 GCF_014898055.3 Talpa occidentalis | reverse complement strand
AAAGATGCCAGCCAGTACCAGTGGCACAGTGTCCCAACACATAAAGGCAATTAGAAACAGGCAGCAGGAAAGAAAAAAACAAAGCAAATTAGCAACGCCTCAGAAAAAAGACACACCACAAAAAAAAACCACCCACCAGCTTGCAACTCCAGTGAATTGGAAGAACTTCTGAGATTCCAGAAAAAGAACTTAAAATTGCCTGATGAAAAAACTGATGGAAGTCATTAATGAAACAACGCTCAGAAGAATGAAATTGAGTCCCTCAAGAGGGAAGTAAAAGAAATGCAGGACATCAAAGAATTAATGGAGGCACTAAAGAACTCTGGGAAAAGCAATGAAAGCAGAATAGATGAAATGGAAGAACGAATAAGTACTCTTGAAGAACAGAAATAAAAAGAACCAAAACAGAAAAGGAAAGAGAAGTACGAAGGAAAGAAGACCATAGAAAGACTTCGGAACTATCTGACTCCATGAGGAAAGGAAATATGAGAATTATAGGAATCCCAGAGGAGAGGAGATAGATGTAAGAACAGAGAAAATATTCAAGAAATAATTGAAGAGAACTTCCAAATGTGAAGGAGGAGCTGAAAATTGATATACAAGAAGCAAGAAGACACCAAACTTCCACGACGAAAGGAAAAATACAGCAAGACACATAATAGTAAAGCTCCCAAGAATCAAGACAAGGGAAAAATAATGAAGCTGATAAGAGGAAGAAACCAGATAACATTCAAAGAAAAACCCATCAGACTGACATCATACTTCTCCGAAGAAACACCATGGGCAAGGAGAGAGTGGAGGGACATAGTCAACAGTCTCCAAGAAAACAGATGCCAACCAAGAATACTCTATCCCGCAAAGCTCTCCTTCCTCTATGAAGAAAGAAAAAGGACCTTCCCAGACAAACAGAAACTCTGGAATTTCATTACAACTAAAGCCCCACTCCAAAAAATACTACAAGGAGTCCTAAAGCCAGAACCTCAGAGGGACGAATAACAACAAAAGAAGGCCAAAAAAAAAAAAAAAACAAAAAACAGTTATTAAAAGAATAAATAAATAAAATCAAGGAAAGACAAACACAATGGCAAATACAGATGCTAACATATCAATATTAACTCTAAATGTAAATGGACTAAACTCTTCAATAAAAAGACACAGAGTCGCGGCTGGATAAGAAAAAAAAACCCAATCTTTTGCTGTCTCCAGGAAACACATTTAGCTACAAAAGATAAAAATGACTCAAAGTTAAAGGATGGAAGACAATCCTACAAGAAAATGAACCAAAAAAGAAAGCAGAACAGCTATACATATCAGATAAAACGACTTCAAAACTCAAAAAGGTAAAAAGAGACCCCAACAGTCACTACATTATGATCAAGGGGACAATACTTCAAGAAGAAATAACACTCTTTAACATATATTCAACAAACAAAGGAGCACCAAAATATATCAGACAACTATTGGCATCTTTGAAAACAGACATCAGAGAAAACACATACGTAGTGGGAGACTTCAACACACCACTATCAACAATGGATAGATCAAAAGACAAAAGTAAAGACACTAAAGCTCTAAATAAGGATCTAGAGCACTTGGGCTTAACAGACATCTATAGAACACTAAACCCAAAAAAGTCTTAGTACACATTTTTCTCAAGCACACACGGATCATTCTCCAGGATCGATCACATACTGGGACCCAAGACAAACATCAACAGATACACCAAGATTGAAATCATACCAGCATCTTTTCTGACCATGAAGGCATCAAACTGGAATAAACCATAAAGAGAGGCAAGAACTCTCTTACCTCATGGAGATTGAACCCACACTACTGGAAGACCACTGGACTAACGAGGAGATCAAAGAAGAAATTAAAAAATTCTTTGAAATGAATGACAAGGAGGACACCAATTTCCTAAATGTATGGGATGCAGCAAAAACAGTAATAAGAAGAAAATATAGCAATAGAGGCTCACATCAAAAACAAGAAAGAACTCCAAGAAACAACCTAATCTCGAAGCTCAAGAACTAAAAAAGAACCAAAAAAAAAAAAAAAAAACCCAAAACCAGTAGAAGAAAAGAAATAATAAAAACCAAAGCAGAAATAAATGAAATTGAAACTAAAAAAACAATCCAAAATATCAATGAAACCAAGAGCTGGTTCTTCGAAAAAATAAATAAAATAGACAACCCCTAGCCAGGCTCACAAAGGAAAAAAGAAAAGCACAAATAAACAGGATCACAAATGAAAGAGGAGAAATCCACAACGGACACAGCAGAAATCAAAAGAATAATCAGAAACACTATAAACAGTTATATTGGAAACAAGTTCAACAATCTAGAGGAGATGGACAAATTCCTACAACTCTGCAATCACCCAAAGCTAGATAAAGAAGAAATAGAACACCTAAACAGACCAATTACAAGCAGCAAAATTGAAAGGTAATCAAAAACCTTCCCAAAAACAAAAGCGCAGACCTGATGATTTACAAATGAATTCTACCAATGTTCAGAAACAAATTAGTGCTTATCCTTCACAAACTCTTCCAAAATTGAGAAGGAAGGGACAATACCAAACATGTTCTATGAAGCCAACATTACACTAATACCAAAACTGAACAAGGACAACACAAAAAAAGAAACCTACAGGCCAATCTCGCTAATGAACACTGATGCAAAGAACTCATACCTAGTCAACAAAAACAAAGTAAACAATCCAGTCAAGAAATGGGTAGAAGAACTTAAAAGACACATCTCCAAAGAGGAAATGCAAATGGCCAACAGGCATATGAAAAATGTTCAACATCCCTTATCATCAGGGAAATACAAATCAAAACCACATTGAGATACCACCTTACACCAGTAAGAATGGCACATATCAAAAAAATAAGCAACAACAAAAAAATGTTGGTGAGGATGTGGTGAAAAGGAACTCTCCTACATTGCAAATTGGTCCAACCACTATGGAGAGCTGTCTGGAGGTTCCTCAGTCTACTAAAAATGGAGCTACCATACGACCCGACAATTCTACTACTAGAGATCTACCCAAAGGACACAAAAACAGTGATTCAAAAGAACACCTGTGTCCCTATGTTTACTGCAGCCCTATTCACAATAGGTAAAAACTGGAACAACCAAATGCCAAAAATAGATGACTGGATCAGGAAGATGTGGCATATATACACAATGGAGTATTATTCAGCAATCAAAAAAGGTAAACTCATGCCATTCACAGCAATGTGGATGGAGCTAGAAGGAATTATGCTCAGTGAAATAAGCCAGAAGGAAAAAGAAAATATCGGATGGTTTCACTTACAGCAGGAATATAGGGAACCAAATAAGACATCAGTGTAAAAAAATAATAACAGTACAAAACACAACAAAGCAAAAACAGACAATTATAAATCAGAGACATCCTGCAGGGGAGGAGGGAGAGGATCAGAGAGGGGGGGAGGAGCTCAGGGGACTGAGGTGATGGTGCACGGTGCATTTGTAAAGAAAACTATATGGGGACTACACCTGAGGGGGGCGAGTGGAGTGGAGAAGAAAACATTGTTTAAAAATGAACAATGATGTAAAAAATAAAAAAAAATAATTTATTAAAATAAAAAATAAAATATCTGTAAGAGAGGAAAGGAAAAAAAAAAAGAATGTAACACTGAAGAACCAGGTTTAATACCTACTATCAAGCTACAATAGTTAGCTAGCATGGAAGTGGGAAAAAGAAAAATAAACAAACATACCTTGGAACAGAAGAGAGGGTGGAGAGAAAGACCCCTTAAATACAGTCAAGTGATTTCTGAAAAAAGAGCACAGGCAATTCAGGGGAGAAAGGACAATCTTCAATAAACGGTGCTGGAACAGTTGAGTTTTTTCCTGAATGCAAAAAAAAAAAAAAAAAAAAAAAAAAAAAAGAAAAGAAACAGTCCTTTTTCACCTTACACAAAAATTAACAATGAAAGGATAAGAAGCCTACATGTGACTTGTAAAACTCTGAAACTTTCAAAAGAAAATGTAAGAGAAAATGTGCATGACCTTGGGATTATGATTTTTTAGATATAACAACAAGAGCACAATCCATTCAATAAAAAAACTGGTAACCCGGATTTAATTAAAATGGAAAACTTCTGTTCTGTGAATGACACTGTTAAGACAAGCAGGATATAAGCTACAGCCTGGGAGAAATATTTTCAAAACACATACCTAACAGAGGACTTGTATCTAAAATGAGATACTCTCAAAATACAATAACAGAAAAAAAACAATTAAAAACCATACAAAGGATCTG
Source organism: Talpa occidentalis (assembly GCF_014898055.3). Classification (NCBI taxonomy): domain Eukaryota; kingdom Metazoa; phylum Chordata; class Mammalia; order Eulipotyphla; family Talpidae; genus Talpa; species Talpa occidentalis. The sequence continues at coordinate 10,583 of NW_023602084.1, read as the reverse complement.
AACAGAGAACTACCCCTCCAAATAAGATGGAAAACCACCAAAAAACAGATTCTCAACATCGTTTGTCATTAGGGAAAGGGAATTGAAACAATGACATACTGCCACACACCTATTAGAATGTCTACAACAAAACAAAAACCTGGCAGTTATCAATTGTTGGCAAGGATGCAAAGCAACTCTCATTACTGCTGGTGGGGATACAAATGGTGCAGCTACTTTGGATAACGGTTTGCAATTTCTGGTACAGTGACACATCCTACCATATGATCTAGTGACAGAACTCAACGGATTTGAAAATCTATCAACACAAAAAGGTGCACTCAATTGCTTCTCTCAGTTTTATTCATAAGTGCCCACACTGGAAGCAACAACCACACATCCCTCAATAGGTGAATAGAGAAGCAAATTATGAAAGCAGCCACACAATGGGCTACTACATAGTGATGAAAGGAATGAAATATCAAGCTAAAAAAAAGTGAAAAAAGCCAGTGTAAGCAGCGACATAATGTATGGTTCCATTTCTATGATGTTCTAGAAAAGGCAAAACTACAGATGTTAGTAAGCAGATCAATGTTCCACAGAGGTTTGAGGCGGGAAGAGAAGAAATGGTTGAATAACAGAAGCAGAGCAAAAAGTTTGAGAGTGGAGAAACTATTCTTTATGATACGCGAGGGTGGTGATATATACCATGTATTTGTCCAAAACCACAGGACATTATGGCACAAAAAACGAACCTTCCTGGATGCAAATTTAAAAAATCATTTAGCAAGTTGGGAGATTCTAGGATGAGATGCAGAATGTGACAACAACATTCAAACTGTACTATAGGGGCTGACCCAATAGCTTTGGCAGGGAGGAGGGAAGAGGACTAACGGCAGAAGGACTACACACAGCACTGTACTATGGCTGATAAAGCCAATTCCTGCGGAGGTAGCAGAAAACAATTTTGATACCACTGAACATGCATCTTGGAATTAAAGAACTAAGTAAATGGGTGTCAGACGCTGGGAGCCAAGGACCACACGGTTGCAGGTGGAGCTATAGATAAGCAAGGGAGGAGACTAACATGATCCTTGTGGTGATGGATTTGAGTTGAAGAAATGCATATGAACCTATATTTAGCTCACACGGATACAGATGGATGCACAGAGAAGCATTCATCTAAGGAGTGCGTGTGTGTGCATGTATTAGTACAAACATATTTCGTTGTTCTACTCAGTGGAGAAGGCAGCACATTCACATTCCGGTGGTAGTGAGCACATCCAGTGCCCAGATATTTTGGTTTCCAATACCATTCTCCGATAAAAAGAGCCAAGACTACCTAGAGAGATAATGCTTTCCAGACCTAGGATGAGAAGAAGCCCGCAAGATGAGCCTGGAGTATCATGTAGTGCTGGAAAAGAAAGAAATGATCACAAACATGGAATTAAACCACAATGAAAGTATTTAAAGGGACACGGGAGCCAATACAAAATGCTCCCAAAGTCCAAAGCTGGAACAGTCTGAAAAACAAACTCTTTGGATTGAATTAATCCGACAGTATTGGCTTAGAACTTCAAGTACAAAATAAATGTCTGAGTCCATAAATGCATGACTAAATACATATGGACGACCCAAATTTCCAGTGCAGAAGGCCTCCACACTCCACCCCCAAGGAGATGGAGCATCTACTCCCACTCCTCGGGTGTGGGCTGCACATGGTGGCCACCAGCCAGGAGCAAAAAGGGAAAAGGGCAAGATTATGCAGAGAAACCTGCCACCACACCTCACAGGCGATCTAGGTTCCCGTCCACAGTGGTAACCACACTGATGCACATGCTCTTGATGTGATGAGAAATAGAACTTTATCTCCTCGCCCTCCTTCTGAAGCCCATAACTCTAGTCAAATCATGAGAAAAACATCAAGCAAGCCACACTGAAGGATATTTAGAAAGCAACTCTCCGGGCCTCCCTGGTGGCACAAGGGGTTAAAAGGCAACCTAGCAAGCTGTCCGCAGCCTCTATAGCATGAGTTTGATCCCCGGTCAGGGAGCAACCCACATGGTGCAGCAGACCTCTCCTCACTCGCCCGCCGTTCTCCTCAGCAGTGTGTTTCGGTCAATCTGCCTGTTCTGTTCCCCACTCTGTCTCTGGTGAATCCTCTTACCCCCAAGACATCTGGCCTGTACCCCAGTTCTTGTATGCATAAATAAATCTTTAAAAAAAAAAAAAAAAAGCAACTGTCCGGTTATACCTCAAAACTGTCAAGGTCATCAAAAGCAAGGAAAGTCTCAGAAACTGTCCCAGGCAAGAAGAACTAAGGAGACACGATAACTCTGCAATAGATGATGGTATCTGCGTGGGATCCAGAGTAGAAAGAAAGGAAATTAGGTAAAAACTAAGAAAATCTGAATAAAATATAGACTTAGTTTCATTAGGATATATCAATATTGGTTCAGTAAATGTGACAAAACTACCATACCAATTTAAGAAGTTAGTAAGGGAAAATGGTGCAGGGTACATGGGAATTCTCAGCCCTATCTTTGCAATATTTCTATAAATTTAAAACTTTTCTAAAATAGGGCCTCCCCTGGTGGTGCAGGGTTGAGTGCCATGCTGTGAAGCTGTCCACAGCCTCTGCAGCGCCAGCTAGATCCCGGCAGGCCGGAGAGGGTCCCACATGGCCAGCAGACCTCTCCTGTCTTGTCCGCTGCCCTCAGCAGTGTATTTCGTCAGTCTGCCTGTTCTGTTCCCCACTCTGTCTCTGGTGAATACTCTCACCCTCCTGCGCATCTGGCCTGTACCCCAGTTCTTGTATAAAATAAACAAATAAATCTTTAAAAAAATAAAACCTTTCTAAAATAAAATTATGTAAAAAATGTACATTGATGTAATGATTGTGGGAAAAAGACCTTGTTGGGTGTCAAATGCTGAACAAAAGATCTGTGCACTGTTCTACACGTGACAAATGACAAGAATTGATGAAGCCAAGGAAGCGAGATCTACAGAAGTGCATGGGAAGCACCAGCCCCATCCTGGGGGGCAAACTGCAAAGGCCTTCACAGCCCTGACTCACATTTATACCCCAGCAAAGTCTAAAATGACCATACCACAGGCCTCTTAGTAAAGCATTATTTGTATTTATTCCATACTCATGCTGCAAGTTTTTATTAAGACACCCAAAGACATACACACAGAATGAAATACTGAAATGCCCAGGCTGAGGAGACAGACAAAGCCAGGTCCCAATCCCATCTCTACCGTTATCAGCTAGATGACCCCAAGCAACCTGAATGGATCAAGTTTCCATTTTGCTCATCTTTGGGATTTAATTACTTCCCATCATTGGAATTTCAGGACAATTAACTGGCAACATACAGGCAATACATGGCCTCTAGCAATAGTAAACAACAAATGGCAGCTGTTCCTTAAAATTCACATCGGGGAGAGGAGAGATAAAATACCACTGAAGATGAGCTCTTTGGATCTTCTACTGAAAATCAAAATGATAAAACGAACAAACAAAAGCTTATCAGAGTCAAGATGATTTCTTGTCTGAAAGAAATAATCATTTTAACAACCACAAAAAAAGGAAAACAGATTTTGTTCACAGAAATCATTCGCAGTATCAACCTCCAGTCATGAATGTAACGAGAACGAAGAGACGGCGTGCCAGGGAACGAGACGCGTCCTGGGAACTTAGAGCGGTGTGCCCCTTTCCAGAGGATCGACTTCACTGTCAAGTTATCAATTCATCTCAAATTACTTGGTAAATCCAATCTAAATCTCATTTCTGCAAGGTTTCAAAATGATTTTTCATATCATCTGGGAGAATAGGGAAGAATAGCCAGGAAAAAAATTTTGCAAAAGAGGATAACTTGTTAGATGGAAAATGAATTACAGAGTCACAATCACTAAGAAAACTGGCTGTTAAAAAAAAAAAATTCCTTCCATTCTTCTGGTCATAGTAACCCCAAATAACATCAAATTGATTAAAACAGTTTTTTTTTTCCTAATACTGGTCACAACCCATGACTGGGGCATGAACATACTTTTTTAAAATATGACACAGAATGGCGGAGAACTGAAAAGAGCTTATATTATCCAGAGTAAGAATGAGTATTGCCTGGTGAAAGCTTTAAGTACTGGTTCACCGTATAAATTATTTCTCCCTGTTTGAATGCCACTAGCCTAATGCATCAAACATGAAAAATTCAAACCACAAGAGAACAAAATGAAAACATAGGTGAAATTTTTATCTGGCCTCAGACGAGGGGAGAGATTTCTAAACATCTATCAAAGTCAGAAACTCCAAAAGAATGATAGCCCTGTCTGTATACAAACATCAAAATCTCAGTGTATCAGAAAACAGTATTATAGGCAAATGGCAAATTGGGAAAAAATTGAAATGTATATGAATTCCTATCTTTAATATGTAAAATAATCACCTTATAAATTATTGACAAAAAGAGCAACACCTGAAAAGGGAGACCATAGGGTATATGAGGCAATTCATGAAGAAGAATTACAAATAGCCAATGTATGGGGAAATTCTCAATCTTCAGGGAAAAGAAGTAAAAAATCTGACTGACAGTGTGGTAATTGTCATCCAATATCCATTCTTCCGCATTTCTTTAGTAATAAAAACCTTGATTTCAGCTGCCTCATTGCTTCTTAGCTTAAAAGTCTACATCCCTTAGCATCTACATAGGTCCATGCAACTAAATTCAGACTGAATTGGTCACTGAGATGTAAGAACTGCATCCAAATGCACGGAGCTCTGTTTGAGATAGTGTGCATTTCTTTGCTCTTGTCCTGTTGACTGGACAACAGATGGAATGGGCGGAGCTGCAGCAGGCATGCTGGGCCACGAGGATGCCTGCAGAAGAGCACCTGAGAGCCACAGATGGAAGGCTCCTACCAGCCCTGGACTTCCTACTACTGGACAGATTTTGTATGGAAAGAAAATAAACCCTCTTTTGCATAAGCCACTGTTATTTGAGCACTGCAGTGCCGATGATGTCCTTCTGAGCCAAATTCTAGCTAATAAAAGTAGTTCTCATCTGAACCAACAGAGTAGAAAATGTCTTTTAAAAATTACAGTGTGGAGAGTTAAGCATTCTTGAGTAGGCATTCTCATCTATTGCTATGGTACACATTTGGAAAAAGAAATTCTGCCAGCATGTAACAAAAGCTAGTTATAACAGGCATATTCTTTTACTCAGAAATTCTACTTCTAGTATCCTGCAAAAATAGTTACGATGTGTGCAAAAACTAGTACACAATGTTGTTCCTAAAAGCAGTGTTTGTGGCCTCCCTTGGTGGCGCAGGCGTTGAGCGCCTCCTGTGAAGCTGTCGGCAGCTTCTGCAGCGGCCGCCTTGTGGATCCCGGCCTGGCCATGCGAGGGTCCCACATGGCTCATCAGACCTCTCCGGTTCTCCCAGCTGCTGCCCCTCAGCGAGTGTACTTCAGTCAGCTGCCTGTTCGCCCCTGCCTGTTCTGGGAATCCTCTCATCCTCCTGCGCTCTTGCCTGTACCCCGGTCTTGTGCCAAACGAATAAATAAATCTTAAAAAAAAAAAAAAAAGGCAGTGTTTGTGATAATGGAAAGGAAGCTAAGTGCTCAACGAGAGAGGACTAGTTACAGAAAAACTCTGTGATATCACAGAGTCAGGCACCCTACAGCCATCAAAAAGCAAGTTTTAAAAGAACAGATAAAGGGAATATTATTAAGTATTATTAAGCTGATAATAAAGGTTTTAAAGTAGCATGTAATTATACCAGTTTGGAAGACAATGGATAGTTTTGAAATTTTACTCTTTGAGTTTTTCATAACTCTTTAATGTTCTGCCACAAATGTATACAACTCCTGTAGCTTTTTGATTCCATGCCAGCTGCGAATATGGAGGTGCCTACTGTCTTTCCCCACACAGCTCTCCTCTTCTGCTCATCTCTGTGCAGTGCGCTCCAGTCCCACACGCTCACTTGCTGGACGGCACCAGGGAGTGTCTTTTCTGCTCCCTTCTCAGCAGGTTTCGCAAGGGGTGAGGAGACACAAGCAGGCTCTGTGGACAGCTCAGCCCTTCCCACTACAGGCCAAACCCCTGAGCCTAGTTCTGGGAACTACCTGCTCCTGAGGCCAGGTGGTGTCTCCCCCTCCCTAGGGATCAAGATACCACTGTCTTTGGATCCTTGAAGCTCCTGACCTCACACCGACAGCATCTTTCTCTCAAGTAGTCTCTACAAAGGATGTTCTCTAGTACTAGAAATCTGTGGAGCTGCAAGTAAGAGGAAGCTTGCTGAGTTTGATAAGCAGGAGCATGCGTTTTACTTTGTGACATAACGAGTCAGGACAGTGGCAGTAAAAACCTTGGTTGAGTAGGGACTTGGGTCTTTTCTCTGCTTCCTTTTAGTCATCCTTAGGGGGTGGACCCTGACCCTTAGGCTTGTCATCTCGAGGTCACAAAATAGTTGCTTCGGCTCTACTCAAACCTCTACAAGGATGGTGCGTGTCCCAGTGTTTCTAGAGAGCAAAGCTTTCTCAGGAATCTCCAGAAGTTGCTATGCTGGGCACAGACTTCCTCAAACAAAATCAGAATTGAGTGTTTTGTGGTAGACAATTGATAGTGGCTGCTAATTGCTGGCAAGACTGATTCTAGAACTCCAAGTCCTTGAAAGGCAATGTGATGCCAAACTGCACATCTGCACAGAGTGGGTTAATTGCTCTGTGTGTGTGTGTGTGTGTGTGTACATGTGTTATGTGTGTGTGTAAACATTGATATTCACTGAGCACTTTTTATCATTACACGCTGTCATAATTATCTCATTAAATTTATTTCATTTTCCTAATAACCTCACAAAATAGGTCTTATTCTTTTGTTTTTACAGATGAGTAAACGGGACTCACAGAAGCTAAGTAGCTTACTAAAAAACACAAGTAGTAAGGCCTGGGCTGGACTTCAATCTCACTACTGCCTAATGCCAAAGTCCACGCATAGTGGGTTCCATGTGCAGGCATGCAAATGACATGTACATGATGTGTTCGATGCTAAGTGTTCTAATCCTACTTAGCAGCGAGAAAGACTTGCACATAGAAAAGGCATTTTAAATGCTGGGTGGATGGGCAGAGGAGGTGTGGGCTGATGAAAGGAGGGATGGGTGGGCTAGTGGACAATGGGTTGATGGAGGGATAAAGACGCCAGCTTCAGACTGCCTTCTATTTTAGAAGCAAAAGAAAGAAACAAAACAGCTGTTGGGAGTATTCCCTTAAGCTTTCCATTTTAATTTTAAGGAGTGCTTGGAGACCTTCCGAAGTGAGGTACATGAAGGAACAGATCAGTGTTATTTTGGTTTACTGTATTTTCCTGGCTAAGCAAGCTTCCTATTGGGTGCGTGGTAACCTGTTTTAAATACCGCTGTCTCACAACATAGAAATTCTATGATTCTGGGAGCAGAAGCTCTCAACCCAAATGAGAACAAATTCTCACTATCACTAGCTACTCTCTTTGGCCTAGACAGTCTCTGTGCTCTCACAAGGGCCAGGGGAAATGCTGACAGAATGTTCTATTCCAAGGATATTACACTTCTGTCATGAAGGCAGAGACATTTGCTTCCTAAGACACTGTGGGTCCTTTTCCTAAGTCAAAGACACAGACACAGGGAAAGAACAGAACTGCTGAGCCCTGTTTGGATGATGCCATCTGTCCCAACCCAGGGAGTCCAGAAACACATACCACAATGAGGCACAGGCCTGAGATCAAGCCCAGAATGGCAGGTGCAAGGAAGGCCAAGGCCTGTCTCTTCAACTTAGGGACCCAACCCATATACATCACCCAGGCTTTCAAGGGCAGGGCCTCCACAGACCCAACTACATAAAAGTGTATTGAAAACCTGAAGAGCTACACACTCTGTCCACTAATACAACCACAAATGATGAAGGTGCTTCCCCTGCTCAGGCACTGTGCTGGGTACAGTGCACATGGCAGCAAACTGTAAAGGAAGCTTGGCAGCACACAGTGGCAGACCCGGGGGACTGGAGAGAGCGGCAGTTGCCGAACACAACATGCCACTGCCTCACCGGACATCTGATATAAAGGATTCTCATCTTCGTTCTACAGATCCCCCTGGTCTGTCTCCTTCACCCCACTGTCACCTTGTTCCACCTCCCAGAACTTCCCTGAAGTTATTCTGAAGCTACTTCTCCTTTTAACTCCTGGGTGTTGAAATCATGAGAACCAGAAGCAGCACCTCTGCTGTACAAGGTGGGCTGCCTCCCACCCACACAGCTCCTTCTTGCAAAGGAAGAAGGACTCTGGGGGCTACTCTGCTGTGATCAGAAGGGGGCACGGGGTTTCATCATGATGCTGCCATGATTTGGAAATGGCTCTCAGCTCTCTCTTTCACATGCTCTCTTCAGATGAAAGCGATCTAGGTGTGTGGCTTCTGTCTGGGCTGCACTGCCAGCCAATCTAAATACCTACTACTAGATATTCGACCGCCTGCTTGCCGAGCTTCACCTGGCATCGTTATAGAGTCCTCGATTTTAATCATCCAGGTGACATTCTTACCGCCTTCACAGCTCATGCTATGTTTTTCAACCAGACAACTGATCACCATCATCACCGCCATCATCCAGATGATGATATAACAACAGCCATTTTCAAACTCCTTACTTTTGTAGTTAGCGGTTTCCTTCTCTCCCCACCTGCCAAGGCCAAGACTCCCTCTGTAACCCTCGCACAGAGAGGCCTACCCACATTTTACTAAGCAGCCACTTTTGTTCTATTCTAATTCCACTTCTTCATTGAAATGGGCCCCGCCCCCAACCCAGCAACAGATCGCAGGGCGAGGTAAGAACCGTGGACCTCAGGACAGATTACAAATGAAATTGTATCTTAGTTGCAGCTAGCAGAAAAGCACAATACAGGGGTGAGCAATGAGCCCGTGTGAGAGTTTTAATCAACTTTAGAGCTAAGAGCGTGGTAACAGAATGAAAGAAGAAAATGAGTGAGGACGTGAATTCTCTCACCTTGGGAAAATCCCGTCAGGGAGAGCTGTGCATCCTCTGAGCACTGGAAGCAGATAAAATGCGCATTCAAGCGTGTGCATGTATGTGCGTGACTGTGTATTTATCTTTCTTTTTCCAAAGGAAGCCTGCCCCTTCGCTGGACACCCAGGTGTGGGTTCAGAATATGAGGGGAGACACACCTCCTGCGAGGGGGCTCCCAGCCCTGCTGTCACTTAGCTGTGTGGCTCAGGTGAGGGACCGAAATGGCCCAAGTCTCAGGTTTTCTCATCAGCAACACGGATGACATTATTCGGTCGCTAGCAGAGTTTTTAAAAGCATACACATCCAGTGCTGAGCACAGCGCACGTGAGGCAGAACCTTAGACAGATGATTCCTGTCACAATAAGTCACTTAAACCATGTTTTTGCCATTTGAAGCATGTAACAGTGTAAAGGATGGTACAGCGAAGTCGTGAACATTTCACAAATAATTCTAGAGAGTCCAGAGAGAAACCCCGGGTGTGATTTCCTTTCTAGTTGGGTAGACAGACAACAAACACTAGGTAGACAAGGTATCTGTTATAACGGAAGATGATAGAGGGTATGGTGAGGAATAAAAGAGGGAAGGGGGCGAGGAAGGATGGGGTGAGGGGTTCTGAGGTCACATCTGTGCCGAGATGGAAAGAAATGGCTGATGGTGTGAGCTGTGTGGGAGTCTGGGGTGACAGGGAAGGCTCAAGGGACATCCTGCATGAGCGTGATGGGCCCTGTGGAACCCCAGGGCGGCCTGCTGCAGGAAGCTGGAAAGCAAGGAGTGTGGCAGCAGAAGAGGGGGAAGAGACATACCAGGGTGCTGCTGACGGGGACACTGCAATGCATTGAACGCATTTTAACTCCTCCCTTTAACAAGCTGGGGCGCCATCAGAGGCCTTTCAAAGGATGACACTATCTGACAGACATTTCATTGAATTAGTTTAACTATGTTCAAAAGAGAAGGCGGGGGCCAGAAGGTCTATCTGGAAGCTATTAAAATAATAGATATGAGGGTATCATGGGTCTCCAGGGTGGAGGTGGTGAGAAGTGTTATGTTTGAAAATCTATTTCAAAGTAAAGTCAACATGATTCTATGTGACATTCAAGAGAAAGAAGTTTTTTTTTCCAGTGAATGGGAAACATGGAGCTGCCATTAGTTAGGAAAGTAAAGAGCACAGAGTAAGGAGCAGATGGGAAGATGGGAGTTTGATTTTGGACCTGTTAGGCTGGATCATCTGAATGCAAATGCTGTCTACGGCCCTACCACGCTGAGCACCCGATCTCAGAAGCCAATTAGGGCCAGGCCTGGTTAGTACTTGGATGGGAGACCACATGCAAATGCTCAGTGATCTGACATATTTAAATCTGCCCTTCTAGGGAGCACAGTAGCGCAACTTGGGGAGGGAGGGGGGGAGAGGCAGACTCACAGATGTGTGTATGCTGAAGTGAGAACCTATCAGTGATAGACAAAGAAGGCAGGCTCCAGCAGAGAATGGAGAATATGATCCGGTTCTGGATGAACATTTAAACCTTCTGGATGAGTAACACTGAACATTTAATATATG
>NW_023602082.1:0-14893 GCF_014898055.3 Talpa occidentalis | reverse complement strand
CCTGAATATCAACAACACTCCTGAGAAAAAAGAACTAGAGTAGGTATCATTCCCCCAGTCTTCTGACTATATTATAAAGTAATATAATTAAAACAGCTTGGTATTGGTAAAACAGACACACATCAATGGAACAAAATTGAACCTAGAAATAAACCACACACAAGTGGAAAACTAATTCATGTCAAGGAGTCAGGAGTTTACAATGGAACAAGGAAGGTCTTGTCAATGAATTTTATTGGGAAAACAACACATGCAAATATTGAAACTAGATCAGTATATAACACCACACACAAAAATTAATACAAAATGACTTAAAGACTTAGTCGTGAGATGTAAAGCCATAAAATACATAGAGGAAATCATAGATAGATTGCTTAATATCAACCTTAGAGATGTGTATGGAACTTGACTCCACAGTAAGGGGACAAAAGCAGAAAGATAAATGAGACTACACTAAACTAAAAAGTTTTCACAAAGAGAAAGATACTTACATCAAAGGGAAAGGCATTCTACTGAACTGGGTGATATTACATATCTGATAAAGGGTTAATATCCCCCCAAAAAAACCTCACAAAATAAAAAAATAATATTTTTTTTTAAATATGCAGGGGCCTCCGCTGCTGGCTCAGTGGTTGAGCGTTGGGCTGGGAAGCTGCCCGCAGTCTCTGCAGCGCCGGTTCGATCCCCGGCCGCCGGCGAGGGTCCCACATGGCACACAGACCTCTCTTGCCGCTGCTCCCCTCAGCAGTGTATTTCATCGTCTACCTGTTCTGTTCCCCTCTCTGGCTCTGGTGAATTCTCTCACCCTCCGGCGCTTCTGACCGTATCCAGTGCTTGTATAAATAAATAAATATATCTTTAAAAAAATAAAATAAAAAATAAAAAAAATGTGCAGAGGTTCTGAGTAGATACTTATCCAAAGAAGACATACAGGTGGCCAATAAGCAAGTGAAAAGAATTCATCATCTCTTATTAGATAAATGCAAAACAAAACATCAATGACATATCACATAACAGCTGTGAGAATAGTTATTATCCAAAAGACAAGAATAACAAGTGTTGGAGAGAATGTGGTAAGAAGGGAATTCCACTATTGGTGGAAACGAAAAATTGTTTCAGCCGTTATGGAAACAGTACAAATTTTCCTCAAAAAATTAAAAATAGAAATTCTATATGATCTAGTTTCTCACTCTGCATTGTATATGATGCATATGCTTCTACCATTTTTCTCACTTATTTTTACATCTCCTACTTAGTCAGTTACAATGATCAACACAAGAGCTCTTCCAAAGACCATCAATTTGAACTGCAACCAGTGATAAGATAAAGAAGTAAGAAATATTGAAATTTGCTTACTTTGGTCTTCCTAGATCTTCCATTGCTAGACCTCTAAGACTATACTGTTCTTGATCATGAAAGATAATATATTGACTCCAGTAAATTGTATTTATTTTGTTAAACAAGAAAAATATGTTAAGTAACTAATATACTTTTGCTTTAAGCCAATCACCTGATCTCAACCAAGTATTATTGACTTTAAATAATTAAGGGAAAATAAATCATTAAAAATGAAGATGCCATGGCAACTACACCTGAAGGGGGATCCTATACTTCGAAAATACCAGCAGTAATGTAAGCCCACATAGGCTCAATCATCCATATAAAATAAATAAATAATAGACTCTTCTTTCTGGATTAAAAAAAAAAAATGAAGACTGTGGACACAGATGAAGAAGGGAAACAGGATTCTACAGTATTAATGAATCATTTAGTATAGAACATTGATCAGAGAAGAATTGAGACGAACCTTACCTTAATGGGAAAGAGTGGTTTACCAAGCCAATATCTGCTAGCAGTGCAAGAATAAGGAGTATTTCTGAGTCATAGAGTAGCCAGGCCCTAACCAATACGTGGGAGCAAATTTGATATGAGTCCAATTCATACTTTCATATTTTCATAAACAGGTAAAGGTGAAAGCAAATAAAAGAGTAATCAGCAGGTCGGGGTGATTTTGTGGGATTCAACAGTTGGTGACTTGGTGAAAGTGACTACAGCTGTTGTTCTTTGACTGATGTTACTAGGAGACATAAGTCCAAGAATTCACAATCTTCACTTAGTTGCTTTTTAAAATATAGGTGCACACAAGACAGGGGGAGGAGGGATTAGGGTCAAAATAAGGGGGGTGGGAAATGTATGGGGAATATAACCAAGATGAAAATGCATACGTTGTGCAAAAATGAAAAATGATGTAAAAAATATATTAAATAAATAAATATACAAATAAATAAAAAAGGGTCATAGATGATAAGGACACTAGGTATCTGAAGTAAAATAGAAAGGTCCAAACAGGAACAAAGTGTGGAGGGGGCACAATAAACTATGTTGAAGGACTATGGGAATCTAGGTGGTGGGTATGGGTATGGTAACACCTACCTGAAGGATGTGATTCTGTACCTCTGAATCACATACAATGTTGTAAACACTGTAATCTTAATTAAATAAATAAATGAAGGAGTCAATCTACAAAAAAAAAAAAAATATATAGATGCACAGGTCCTACTTCAGAGCTTTTGATTCTATTGGTCTGACTGAGGTTTAAATATTGGTAATTTTTTAAGAGATCTATAAGCCATTTTAAAGTATATTCGGGGTTAATAATCATCACGACTTCTGCCAAACTCAAAATTGACATTAATTAATGATTCATTACAATTACTCCCTCTCCAATCCCAGTCTTATTGCATCAACCCATTTGGGTCATGTACTTTGATATCAAAACCTATAAAAAGTATCACATTATAAAATGTTTACAAAATATCATAGTAAAATATTAATAAAATGTATCTTCCAGTCATCCATGTGGCTTACATAACATATCACTGCAAAAGCTTACTGGTTTACCTTCTGAAAAATCTGCTCTGTCTATAGGAATCAATACTTATGCAAAATGTGCTTGTTTCCAAAATGTACTTATGTGAAAAAGCAGAGTAGATGCTTATTTTCAGCCTTATACTCTGGGGAGACTCAGTAAAAGAAAAGAACCTTGATGTCACAGGCTCAACTTTTCAAAAATAGAATACAGTTTAACTACAAAAATACATAATATGCTTGCTAAGGTGACTTGGGAAACAGTTGCAGAAAGTAAATATTGGGCTTCTGAAGTTTAAGTGCAGGTTTTCAGTGCATGGGATACAAGAGGCCACATGATTCATCCATTTACCAAAAAGAAGGAAGGAAACAAGATGAAAGAAAGGGAAAATCAAGCAAATAAAAACAATGAGATGATTTGAAACTTACCACTTGCCAACCTTCTTGATTGAAGTGATTACATTGGAAAACCCCCTTTGGAGTTGTTTTTGTTTCGTTTTTTTTGTAAATACATTGATGTGTTTGCAACTAGAGAGCATCGCTAATGCTCTTACCGTTAAGTGTAGCCCACAAAACAGCAGGTATAAAATAGAGTAAGATCCAGAGCAGTTTTCACAAGAAAAAAAAAGTTTAACAGTTTAACAGTAAGGACTGTGTTATCTTTGCCTCTATTCCAAACAGCAATTTGATTATAACCCGCTCCCAGATTGGAAAGTTAATCATTTGACTAAAGGGGGGCAATTTGTCAGCCTCCTCTGGACACAGCTGGACAGATGATAGCACAAATGGGCAGCAGGCAGCAGGGACAGAGGAAGCCAAGTTTCCTGCCCAGGCAAAAGAGAGAGATTGGAAGAAGAGGATAGAAAATATTGACAGAGCTTTTTTTTTTTTTTAATGCCAAAATAGAAGTGTGCCTTTGTTATAAATCAGACATTGATTTCCTGTTTCTGTAACTTATGCTTGATGAGTTATTTTTACATTTATCTTAATGAGGTTATATCACCCTGCTCTGAGATTCCCTAAGCCATTTTCCTATCCATGAAACAAACGAAATATTCTCTCAAATCCCTTTCTTTGTCAACCTCAGAAAAGCTAAAGAGGAGTGTGTGTTCCACACTAACCTCTGTGTCTGCGGTGGTGTGAGGAGAAGGCGCCATCAGCCTTAGTTAAGGACTAACTAAGGACTTCTTTACCTGAGACTTGGTCCAGGGTCATTGTAGGGTAAAGAAAATATCAGGCTTTTCTGCCCTTCCGCCATCAGGATAGATGATGGATCCTTGTCCTGAATGCATGCCTGATGGCGGGCACTGGAATAGGGTGTGGGCATAGGTAGATGGGATTCAACTGAGCTAAGACTGTGCTTTTTAAGGGCGGTGTCACGGGGGGACGCCAGCAGTAGCAGCAGCAGCCCCAGCCAGCAGCAGCAGAACCGAAAGAGAAGCCGAGAAGCAGCAGAACGAACGCTAGAGAGCCCAGATAGAGTGAAGACTTGCTGGGGGCTGGGAGGCCTGCCAGCCTCCCAGCCCCCCAGTCAGCACCCCTGCCTGCCATATGCCTGGTGAACCCAATAAAAGACCTGCAAAAAACCACTGAGGACTCTGACTCCTCCTTTACCCGGTCTGCATGGGATCAGAAAACCTGCACTGTGCCCATGTCCTGACTTTACAGTCATTTACAGACTTTAATTTGTACTATGAAAACGTACAAGGACCAGAAAGTAAGAATTTTCTAAATCATGGAGAAAAGTTCTTAAAAAAACAATGTAAATATATATTTGGCCTTGGATGATGCATTTCAAATCAATTTTGACAAAAATCTTGTGTGGGTGAATTAAAATTAATGGAACATGATTGTAGGGTAAAGAAAATGTCAGGCTTTTCTGCCCTTCCGCCATCAGGATAGATGATGGATCCTTGTCCTGAATGCATGCCTGATGGCGGGCACCTGGAATAGGGTGTGGGCATAGGTAGATGGGATTCAGCTGAGCTAAGACTGTGCTTTTAAGGGCGGCGTCACGGGGGGACGCCAGCAGCCAGCCAGCAGCAGCAGAACCTGAAGGAGAAGCCGAAGCAGAAGCAGAGAACGCCAGAGAGCCCAAATAGAGTGAAGACTTGCCAGCACCCCTGCCTGCCATATGCCTGGTGAACCCAAATAAAGAACCTGCAAACTACTGAGGACTCTGACTCCTCCTTTACCCGATCTGCATGGGATCAGAAAACCTGCCTTGTGCCCTGTCCTGCCCTTACAATTGGCGTATGTCGGCAAGATCCATGCAGACGGGTATTGGAGCCCTCCGAAGACCTGGAGGGACTAAGGAGAACAGACTTTGCTGTGACGACGCTGGAGGCACCATGGCGGTATAGAAGATGGATACGTCCACGAGCTACAGGATGAGACCTGGCGTGAAGGAGACGCCCGAAAGGACCAGCCAACGACACCGGAAGGACCAGCCAACGACACCGGATAGGACCAGCCGACGACACCGGAAAGGACCAGCCATGACCCCCTGAGGCAGCAGGCCATTGCTGAAGCAGGGAGAGGCCAATGGACTGATAGACTGATGAACTGATGATTTTGGACTGACAATCCGCCAGAAGGCGGAGGACCTTAGCAGGTTATGTTTATTTTTTGAGAATCTGGGGGTGGCCAGTGGGCCTAGATGGCCAAAAGCAGCCTGTGTATGCCCAGTGGCCAGGTGGAGGAGAAAGCCAACTAAGGTGGCAAAAGCTGGTACTGATGCTAAGTTGAGAAGCCCTAAAGCGGCTGTTAAGCAGCCTGGGTATGCTGAAGCCCTGTGAGTCTCGTAAAATCACCTATGGGTGATGCCCTGCTCATTCTTGAGTGAGGGTGAGGAGCTGAGGAGCCCGTCCTTGGGGACGGGTGGGGAATGTGGCTTGGGGTGGAGCCCAAGCCAAATGCAAAGTTTGGATCCCCAACCCATGTGCTTGTGCAGTGGGTTGGCTTGAGAGCAGGGGTCTGTGAGTCACATGGGTGGCCATGAAGGCCGAGTGTTGGAGCGACTGCAGACAGAAACCTGAGGGTTGGTGATTACCCCAACAGAATAAAATTGCCAATCCCAGAGCTAGTGCATCCTGGGGGTGGATGCTGTGTGTGCCTTGTAGCCGAGACTACAGCCAGAGAAGGCCAGGAAGCCTGACGGCTCCTGGTGTGTTATAGCAGATGCCGTGTGTGATTTCCCCTCCCTCGTATGAGCAGTGCCTTCGGCAGCAGATTTGGTGGCTCATCTGCTGGTACCAATAATTGTCTTTTGCACTTGGTTGGTGCCCTGCCTGGACTTATTTGTGTTCTGTTGTATTTTGTTATATTGTATTTTGTTATATTTGATATATTTGCTTTTGTGGGCCATGGCTGCATTGTTTGTTTGCTTAGAAAATTGTATATATATGTATAGACTGTATGGCAGAAAACCCTGAGGGGTGGACTGTAGGGTAAAGAAAATGTCAGGCTTTTCTGCCCTTCCGCCATCAGGATAGATGATGGATCCTTGTCCTGAATGCATGCCTGATGCGGGCACTGGAATAGGGTGTGGGCATAGGTAGATGGGATTCAGCTGAGCTAAGACTGTGCTTTTAAGGGCGGCGTCACGGGGGGACGCCAGCAGCCCCAGCCAGCAGCAGCAGAACCTGAAGGAGAAGCCGAAGCAGAAGCAGAGAACGCCAGAGAGCCCAAATAGAGTGAAGACTTGCCAGCACCCCTGCCTGCCATATGCCTGGTGAACCCCAAATAAAGAACCTGCAAAACTACTGAGGACTCTGACTCCTCCTTTACCCGATCTGCATGGGATCAGAAAACCTGCCTTGTGCCCTGTCCTGCCCCTTACAATGATTCATTGCAGGCATTAAGTATTCAAATTAATAAAGAGCAGAGCCAAGTAGACACAATGATATTCTTCTCCGGTTATTACCTGCATGCTGCAGTGGACAGAGGAATTTGGAATGTGTCCTTTATTGCTGCCCTGCTGCTTCAGGCGCTGGCTTGGGAATTAAGGATCCATGCCTCCACATAATGATATATGATTAGCACTGTGAAAGTAATTGAACTCTGCATTCTAGACAATCCCTTGCAGTGTCAGCAAGAAGCTGGAACAAACGGTGTCATTTAACGGAGTTATGCTGTAAGTGAGGAAACCCTCTGATCCCTGCACAATTAACTTCCTAATAATTTTTAGGTTCTCAAGATTAAATGAGAGAATTAATATAATAGACCATGTAAATATGCATCAGAGAAATAAAGTAATGCAAAGGCACTAAAAGGGATAGGAAATTTGAGGAAATTAACAATTGCTCTCATATAATCAGAGACAGGTGTCAGGCTGTTGACAGGATGAGAGTGTAACTGAAGCAGCTGAGGATGGTAAATGCACAGCTGTTGCAAAGATTAGTTGTATAGTAACAGTGAATACTTGTTTTGCTTGCACGCTACTATGCTCAAATATATTATGAGCTCCTAAAGTATCCTAAAAAGTAAAGTAATAATGATATTGACACCTACTTCACATAATAAAACACAATAACACATACCATTTAGCATAACTTTATGCTTTCAAATTCTCAGCAAAGTAGCTATATGATTTATAAAATTTCTCAATTTTCTTTATTAAGTGTATGAAACATCTCAACCATCATTTTAACAATAATGTAATTTTATTATATCACATTAAGTTTGAAGTGATCAAATTTTAAAAATAATCTGTTCTTCTTGAAATTCCCTAGTTTCAAACACTCTGTTGGTCTGAAACTTTAGGTTTATCAAAATGCTAGAGTATTTGGTGAAGAATAATGAGTTGTATTTTAAGTGTTCCTCTTACAAAAGGACTGAACTATATTTGACTTAGTCTCAGATTCAGAGAAAAAAGAAAGATGTGAGATTGCTTTATAATTATTCTTAAATCAAGTATGGCTACCTATGGCATTTCTTTATTTAAAAATTCTGTGATTGAAAATGGATTCCAGCCACTCATTCACAACTTTCTACAAAGAGTCTATGTCCCTTGATCACTGGGAACTGGGCTGATTCAGTGAGGTTTTTGTTCATAATAATTTGTTTTGATAAATGATAAAATTTCTTTTCATACCTCTCCAAGTCAGTATCACCACATGTGAGTACTATTCACGTTGGCAAGTGGATGCTAGTTCTACCAGACATGTGAATTGAAGTATCAACATATTCGAGCTGATAAATTTCTTTGAGAATTGATCTCTAATACTAATATTACACATCTTTGGAAGCTCTTCTATGATTTTAAACATATTTGGTGGCTAGCTCAAGAAAGATCCCTTACTTAACAACAGTAAACTTGATTGGACTTAAGACGTTAGCCATTAATTTTTTTATCAAAAGAGTTTTGTTTCTACCAGGATAGATTTAAACTAAGCAATCATTTTTTATTTTCAAAGTTAATTTGGTACTGCTGAGTTCAACTGGGTTGGAATTTCATTCTTTAGGTTTTTTTCTGCCTTGTTTTTGTCTGTGTGTTTTGTTTTGTTTTTTTTTTTTTTTTTGGATTTGCTAGAGAGAGGTCGCCATGCAATCAAATTCCTACTGATCTTTAATAACCACTGGGTCATTGATTTTGGATCCAAGGTTTGATAGACATGAACACTTTCTAGCTTGCTCCCTATGCAAATTCATATTTGATTAATTGAAGAGACCAATGTGAAGTGATGATGAATTTTGATAATACTGAACTATTCTTATGAGGAAGGAAATTTAAAAAGCCTTGCTATATCACAGTATATATTATATATACACATATATAAAAATATAATATATTATACATAATATAATACATATATAATATAATATAATACATATATAATATATATAATACATATATACATATATGTGTGTATATATATATATAAATGGTGTGAAAGAGAAGTTTTGGTTTAACATTTTCTAAACATTTCTAAAAGCTTGGTTGAAATTTTTCCATACTTTCAAAGCAGTTACTTCATGTGTGGATTCTAAGATCTTAAAGAAATTTTACTTATAAGACAGTCAGTGGAATAATTCATTGAAAAATTATATTGTAGCTGCTGATAAGGATAACTATGAAGGACTTATCTTCAAGGTGACATGAGCATTTTGAGATGATGATCTGGTCATGGCATATTTAATCATACACTATAAGAAGTTGCCTTTTCCATTATTTTTGCCATTGAATTATGAAATTCCTTGTTAGAAATTGCCTATGTGGCTGGAAAATAGTACCAGGTATTAAGTGAAGTTTCTGTCTTGATTAAGAAATGTCATGTGGGCCTCCTCGGTGGCGCAGCGGTTGAGCGCTGGGTTGCGAAGCTGCTCACAGCCTCTGCAGCCCCGGTTCGATCCCCGGCTGCTCCCAGGCCATGGGAGGAGGGTCCCACATGGCACAGACCTCTCCTGCCTCCCACTGCTCCCCTCAGCAGTGTACTTCGGTCCTTCTGCCTGCTCTGCTCCCCGCTCTGGCTCTGGTGAATTCTCTCACCCTCCCGCGCTTCTGACTGTACCCAGTGCTTGTATAAATAAATAAAAACAAATCTTTAAAAAAATAATAAAAATAAAAAGAGTAGTAGTTGACATTTAGAAAAAAAAAAAAAAGAAATATCATGCTATCTGGCTCTATATCTGAAACCTAGTCACAACCTGAGCAAAAGGGAACCTTTCCTGCATATAAATATCCAACTATAGACCAATACTATAAATGCATCAAGATTCCTGGCTGCCATGGTCAACATTACCAATGAAATGTTCATCATTTGCACCCCAAGTCACATACTCTATCTTACCCACTCTGCCCTAGGTTTGGTTTTCCTTCTTTGAGCCACATCAAATCTCAGGAATGGATCAAAATGAAATCTGACTGATGAAGTGAAATGACTGATTCATTGTAAAAAGCATCTTTTCCTGAGCAATTTTTTCAATGAAAATTCTGATAGCAGGAAAACATTAAAGGCAAAATGAAGGTTTTCAATGGGCAGATTTCCTGCCCAACTGTGACTATGCAGGTGTTGCTTTTCCCCCACATTTTTCCCTTTGCAAGGCGCTCGCAGCATCAACACTTTCTGCCCATTTGTGTCTGTGCAAACATCTTCTTCTCCTTTCCTTTTTATAAAATAAACCTGTGCTTTTAACATGAAAAAAAAATAGACTTCAATGATGGAATTTCAGGTGATTGCATTTTGGAGAGTTTTGGCAGAGCGGAAGGAATAAGAGTTTCTTACTACTATTGGTAGCAAATTCCATGAAAAATACATTTTAGAAGCAAAGAATACAGCTATAGTTCAAATATATCTTAGACATCACCAACCCTTCACTGACTATAAAGTTTTGGTACCCTGACTCAACTGAATCATCTGTAAAGGTGAAACTGAGATGTCAATCTTTTTGCCAGGAGAATTGATTATTTTTTTTCTTAAAAGTTTTGAAGTGTGTCTCTCATAGGGTAGAAATAACAATAATGCTTAAGGTTTGTTCTATGTATGTGTGTTTATTTTTCTCAGTCCAAAAAAAAAGAATTTGAGACTACTTTAAAAATCGCCTCCAGCAACCTTCCTCTACAGAGGGACAAAAGCAACTTTTACTAGAAAGTACTAGACTTAAAACTATAGCAGAGACCCTATTATTCGAGAACAGTTCAAGAAACACAGACAATAAAGCCATTGGCTGGGGTAAAATTTAACTGACTCTTTCAAGGTTGAAAGAGCTCTTCCATCAAAATGTTTCTCTCTGTAGAGGACAAGCTTTGCATGGAGCTGATTTTATAGTAAACGTACTGCAATTACTCTCACTGGGGAGCATAAACTAAAACAGAAGCAACAATAAAAACCCACTACCATTGTAGTAAGTAGCCTGGTTGAGCTGTGTTTTTCTACTTCAAAGGATACTACACATGAGAGGGTTTTTTGTTTTTGTTTTTGTTTCAAATAAAACAGGTCAGATGAACCAAAATAAATTGTCAGAATAGCATACATCTGAAGAGGTGTGACCCTATGCCTCTGGATCATAAACAGTGTTGTAAACCAATGTTATCTCAAAGAAAAATATCACTTTCTGATTTTTGTGACCCAAAACAAAATGTAGGAATAACAAGTTAGTCTTCCTTCCTGTTGTGTTCAGTTTACTCTGCTGGTCAGTACACCTCTCATCAGACTTCACACATCTCTTTCATACTATTCAAATAAAAAATGTCTCCAGGGCCTCTCTGGTGGCACAGAGGTTAAAGTCCCAGCGCTATCAAGCTATTGCCAGCCACTGCAGCACCAGTTCCATCCCCTGGCCAGGGAGCTGACCTACATGGCGCAGCAGACCTCTCCTGTCTCGCCTGCTGTGCCCTCACCAGAGTATTTCAGTAGATCTGCCTGTTCTGTTCCCCACTCTGTAGCTGATGAATCCTCTCACCCCCCACACCTCTGACTTACACCCCAGTTCTTGTATGCATAAATAAGTAAAAATAAAATCTTTAAAAAAGGCTCCTTTTTTTTTTTTTTTTTTTGCACAGAGGGATAATTACCGGTTGCTCTATGGCAGGTATGAGCAATGTCTCTGACCTGCCCTTGGGCTTAATTCACTAGGAAGTGTTAGGGATTTTTTGTTGGTTTTTTTTAATTATTTTTTTTTCTTACACCATTGTAGTCCCCACAGCTCTCCAGCAAACTTAATCACCCATGAACCATCACTATATTTCCTTGTGTTATTCCCTCCTCTGTTTTGCCGGTCTCCTGACCCACTCCTTTGCTGTACACCTCAGTTCTATGTTTCTAATGCAGTCAGTGAGTGACAGTATGATGTTGCTTGTGCTTCCTGAGAAAAGGGAAAAAAAATTCTCAGGGTGTTGAGGATTTTCATCCTAGTGAAGTAGTTTTCAGTGGTTCTACTTTGTTTTCCAAGTTCTTGGCAATTTTAGCCACAGTCACAGTGGCTGCACATGTTTCTGAAGCTGGACTTGTTCAAGTCAGTGGGTGGCTGAAGGACTCAACAAGGCGAGGTCTGTGTGTCTTCTTAGTTTCAAAATAAAGAACAACGACAAAAATCATTACTTTCACCGATTAAAGCTGGAAGGAAATCTGATTGGTGCACAAATCGCTCACAAAGAAATGTTAATACAAACCATAAATCTGACACCTCTTCCAATGGTGGGACGCAAGTCAGAGGCCACACAACAACCCAGCTCCATTATTAATTTCACACTTGAGTAGAACCACACAGTTAAGCATTCACAGCAGGAATTCAAGCCACAGCAGATCACTGGACTCAGTGATAACCAAAAAGGAAAGTTGAGTTTAAAAAGATAAACACTGTAGAGGCATGATTTTGTATCACAAAAAGTCACCTTTACCAAAATGTATTTATTGGATTTCATGATAATTTATATCTACATAATATAAATTATCAATGAAGCCAAAGTTTATAATATCTGAATGAACTAAAGCATGAAAGTAATTTTCCAGATAATTCTATAAATGACTAATCCTCTTGCCTAGAACCTGAATTAAGGTAAAAATGATTCTCTCTTTTTCCACCGCTAGTTGTCATAGTTGTTCTTATAGTTTGTGCAATTCTTCACTTAAATAATGCAGGTCTTCCTTATTTATCAAATTTTTTGATATAACTCTGTGATCCTTAGAAAGCCACTGTAAAGCATTGAATACAGAAAGCAGTAGGGGCAGAAGGGGTCATCATTAAGTAATGCCCTGCATTATGAAGAAGTGTCAGTACAATCCCTAATTGAACTGTTTTTAAAAAAAATAAATTAAAAATGTCATTTTAGATTATCTGGCTTAGGAAAATGTGCAGTGACAGGGGCAAAGAAGACATTATCCAGAAAGGTTTTTGCTTGCCAATTGATGGAAAACTGGTATGATCTTCAAAGTAATGTTTAGTAATTGTAATACAAATATCTCACTTAACTTAGCTGTATTCAACACGAAACATCACAATTTGCACACATACACACATGTTTTTGAGTGTGCATTTATTTTGTTTTTACTTTGTCTAAAGCCCTGATTCTATTTCAGGCCCATCAATGAGATCTTTTGGTAACATGAATTTTCTAATCCCCAGACATGAGTAATGGACCCACATTCACTCAGAATTTCACTTTCTTTGTACAAGGAAAATACTAATAGCTGATACATACAGCTGTGTCCATCCAGCAATGAGTGAACATTGTTAACACAGATGTTAACAAACAACAGAACAACTATAAAGGGAAAATACTGTTGTTTTTTTTTTTTTTAAAAAAAAAAAAAAAAAGTTGCATTCCCTCCAAGCTAATTGTCTCTGACTTGAGAATTTTTAAAGTTTGTTTCTAGCACAATTATTTAACAAAGTATAATTAGAGTGATGAAAATTCAAACTCAATCTCTGATATGCTGAAAACAAAGATTGAGAGTGACTTCAAATGCTCCATTTTCGTCTTTAATGTATGTGTATAATCATGGTCAAGTTTTCCATAAGCTGTCCTCATGAAAAAGGCACATTTTAGTATATTTCAGAGTTAAGCAATAAGTAGGGCAACTTATGTAGCAGGCAAGGATAGCCACAGAGGAAAGAAGTGTTTTGAGATCTAGATAAAGCAAAAGGGGAAAAAAAAAGAATGAAAGAAAAAATCCAGGGTATTGGTAGAATTTCTGAAATTACTTTTTTGAACAGATTTACTAGTGGACCCACAGCTTCCTTGTCTCATATTGCAAAAAGTTGACAAGCCCACACCAAGTCTCAACTCAGAAGAATATTTTTTAAGATTTATGGATGTATTTTGAGCAGTTGTGATTGCCATTTGATTTATGATTTGTGGAGTGAATTTTTTAGTAACATGCAGGGTGCAGGCACTCAAAAGCAAAGAACATATTATTTTCAAATTGCTTCCCATCAAAGTACAGAAAGATATGAAGGTGGGATTGAAATAATGTTCTATTATGTACTATCGCCAACTGTTCTCCCTTCCTTTTCTCTCCCACTCTGCCCAGGATCGTGTGTCACAGCCCACCCTGTAGGCATTTTATGCTTTTACTACAGTTTTCTGCTGCAGCATCTTTGACCATGTGCCCCCTACTTTAATGGTCCATCTATTTTTATGAGAAATCGATGGTGCTTTTTTTTCTAAAGGGATGCAGGAACTGAGTGTTTAATGGATGATATCATCCAATCAAATGATATTTACAATTGAAGTTTAAACATTTTACAAGGAGTCTCCATAGTCTGACTTCATGGTCATAGATACTACATTTATAGAGAAAACTCGTTGCTATAGTATTTACATCATAAAAAGAGAATTGAACAAACAGCACTGATGAGTTCCCTTCAGCATGCTCTTACTCCATGCTTACAGAAGCCACAAATATTTTTTTATTTATATATTTTTAAGATTTATTTATTTATGCATACAAGAGCCAGGGTACAGGCCAGAGGTGTGGGGGTGAGAGGATTCACCAAAGACAGAGCAGGGAACAGAACAGGCAGATTCACTGAAATGCACTGCTGAGGGGAGCAGTGGGTAAGACAGGAGAGGTCTGCTGTACCACGTGGGTAGCTCCCTGGCCAGGGATCGAATTCGTGCTGCAGTGGCTGCGGATAGCTTCACAGTGCTGACGCTGAATCCCTTGCACCACTAGGGAGGCCACACAAATAATTTTTTAACAGTAGAAAGATATTTAAAGATTTTGCCAAAAGTATAAAGCTCTCAGAGATATTGAAAATTTAATCAGATGTCATAATTATACTCACAAATTTGTATGGCCCCAAGAGATTAACAGAATGAGAAATGAATGCATACCCCCTAAATTGTGAATATCGTCTTCATTTGCAAAGAAAGCAATTTAAATATTAAGTCAAAGAAATGTAGCATCCCAAATCAATAATATAGCTTCTTTGGTGGGAATTCCAGATTTCCATGAGTGGATCTGGATAACCGATTTCCGACACTCCTAGGTCTGTACTTCTAAATATGAGAGATTAAAAATTGGCTTAGGATGTACCATCAATGTCACCAAAAAAAAAAGTTCAGCAATTACTTTGTCAA
>NW_023602080.1:0-14900 GCF_014898055.3 Talpa occidentalis | reverse complement strand
TAGTGGTTAAAGTGTGATCCCTGCGCCAGCAGCATCAGTACAGCTTGGGAACTTACTAGAAATATAACATTTTTGGTTCCACACCAGACCTATCAGAAATTCTTGGGGTGAGATCCAGAAATCTGTGTTTTCAGTAAAGCTTTCCAAGTGACTCTAATGAAAGTCACCCCCTTGGCCATATTTTCTCCCAACAGTTTTTGTGTGGAACAAGGGGACCATGTCTGCTGTTTTTACCGAGGCCAGACCTCAGGGGAAAATATTTGAACCCAAATGACAGTACAAGCATTCAGATTTATTAAAATGCATTTCCTGGTAGTATAGGTTGCCAACTGCAGGAAATAACTGAGGAGGGTTTGAATCTTTCTGGGAGTGGCCAGAGTACTGTACCATCAAAAGGAAAAAAAAAAAGAAGAAACCAGCCTCTGGATAAAAATGAAAGCAATAAATATTGTGATCTGATTTCACTTTAGTTATTTATGGCCTTCTTCCTCCACTTTGAAGTTAATGGTGGTGTCTCCCTAACTCTGGCACCTTTTGTTTTTCTCTTGAAAATCTCCATGTGCTTGAAGTCCAGATTCTATGTTTGGCAAAAATGAAGCCAGGCCATGAATGGCAAAGTGACTCCTCCCCTGCATTTCCTATTATGGACTACTTGGTTGCACCATTTCCCTCTACCACAATTATTTTTCAACATAGTTTTAAGAAACTCAGTATATTAGCCAGTTTCCCAGTGCCCTTTCTTGCATGCTTATTTGATGTGGCAGGTTTGTCATGTTTCTCAAGTGTCCCCCATTGGACTTCACTGTGTTGCTGCTAGGGTTAGGTTTATTGGTTCTTATAACAATGGAGGGTGAAAGAATTAGTCTTATATAATGGGGTGGCGGAGGTGTTAATGAAATAGAATTGTTTATTTTTATTATTTTTATTGAAAGTAACACTGGTTTACAACATTGTAAAATAATATTACTTTAAATGGAGAACTGACAAAATCCCAAGAGGAAAGGGAAGGGAAATATTTATGCAAGGCTGGATACTATTGGAGAGATTGTGGGAGAGTTGAGAAACTGTATCTAAATTTATTATACAAATTCAAAAAATCCAGCTGTTTGACATAGTCATTAGTCACCTATTCTAAACTCTTTTTAATATATGCAAAATATCCCCTATAATTTAGTAAGTTATTATTTTAGTTGTACCATTTCAACCAATAGCTGACTTTGAGATTGACTTTGGCATCATTTGACATTTCTACTTCCATCTTATAGTCAGAACCTGTATTTAAAAATATAGTATAAACATTGTGGAAAAGAGGCAAGGGCAGGTAGGAAGAGGGCAGCTTAGTCTCTTTTACCTGGGCTGGGTGATATATTCCCTTCCTAGGATCTCAAGATGATTAATCTGAGGGCGGACTCTGCATCTTAATAATCTGTCAGCTGAGGCTCCTGGGAGACTAATCTATTCATAGACAAAATGTTGTCAAAAGAGAATAGGCTCCTCATTTGGAAAATGGTTGGGTAACTGCTTCTTTGCTAAGAATCAATGTAGAATATGAAATGATATCTCATTTGACGTTACCTGAAAAACCTCTCAGATAAAGACTTCCCCAGCATGTGATTGAATGGGGGACAGACAAACCTTTAGTACTGGCAGCTGAGAATAAAGGGGACTTCTGAGCATATCCCAGTGACCTTGCTTTATGGGTTGTTATTTCTTTTAGTTCTTTATAGTGATTTAGCAAAAAGAATGCAGTGATTTGAAAGGTCAAGAAAGAGCAAACAATCATTGACAGTGCAGTAAAGATTCGCCCATCATGTTTCCATCTTTGTTCAGAAACTCAAAGACCCACTGGAGCAAACAACCTCTCTCAATAGACAATGTACCAAGACTCTTCGTAGAGATAAACCAGAGACACTTTGGTAATTACAGCTACAATTAAAACAGAGAAACTGAAAGAGAAGGTAGAAATGAAAGAACATGAAGTAGTATAGGTTAAAATAAAAATCAAACCAAAATATATTTCCAGGTTTTGAAAAATAGAGTAACATGAACACACTTAGGGTATTACTTGAATCTTTTTATAGGACAGTAGTATGGCTTCATCAGGGAAGGGGAGGGAAACTGATTTCATTCACATGACCTATGAAAATCTATGCAATAAAAAATACTTTCCAACGTGATAACAAAACCATTTTACCTCACAGAGAGCATGCCATCAAAGACAATAGGCCCCTGGGCATTCCTAACTACAGTTAAACTCATGTCCTCACTGTTGTCACTTTTTTTTTTTTTTTTTGTGGGACCTCTCCAGGGGCGGAAGGCTGCGGGCAGTCTCATAGCCCAGCGTTCAACCGCTGTGCCACCAGGGAGGCCCTGTTGTCACTTCTTTAGGTTAATTTTCATATCCATGTCTCAGGTGTGGATGAGTCCCCTCCTAGGGAAGTATTCTTCACTTCCCTTTATAGTCATCCAAAGCATATTCCCACTCATGATTCAGAGTTTTCCTCCATGCCAACATCTGGCTGGACCCAAGATGAAGAAGTAAAACAGTGGGACCTGCCTTGAGGTACGCACAGTCCTTTGGAGATTAAGACATGGAATAACCAGTCCACAGCACCATACTGCCAATGTTTATTTATCTTAACCTTGGTAAAAAATAATGTATGTACAGCAAAGTATACAGATAGTTCTGTGGCTTCACACCAGTACAATGGAAGAACTGTAAGAAGCATTTGAGTGTGGTGCCTCAGGACTCTTGTGAGGCTTTCATTAAGAGGTGAAGCTGGGGGCTCCCTGGTTGCAAGGGTTAAGCGTCAGCACTCTGAAGCAACCCATAGCTATTGCAGCACAAATTTGATCCCCCAGCCAGAGTGGTGAGCCACACGGTGCAGCACACCCTCCTGTCTTGCCCGTTGCTCCCCTTAACAGTGTATTTCAGTCAGTCTGCCTGTTCTGCCCCCACTCTGTCTATCCCACTCTGTCTATGGTGAATCCTCTAAACCCTCATGTCTGGCCTACACCCCTCATGTCTGGCATATTTGTATGCATAAATATATCTTTCTTTAAAAAAAAGTGAGGGCCTCCCCTGGTGGCGCAGCGTTGCGCACTGGGCTGCGAAGCTGCCAGCAGCCTCTGCAGCGCCGGTTCTATCCCCAGCTGCCGGCGAGGGTCCACATGGCGCAACAGACCTCTCCTGCTGCGCCCACTGCTCCCCTTAGCAGTGTATTTAGTCAGTCTGCCTGTTCTGTTCCCCACTCTGGTGAATTCTCTCACCTTCCCATGCTTCTGACTGTACCCAGTGCTTGTATAAATAAATAAATCTTTAAAAAAAAAAAAAAAAGCTGAAGCTGGAGATGAGACCCAGAGTAGTAGTAAGAAAGTATGTATTAAGAAAGTAAAGTAGGTAGAAGAGGGAAGAGAGAGTGGTCATTCCAGGTCAGGAATTCTTCCAGTCCACCTTCCCCAGAAGTTTTCCATGACTACATCTCACTGATCGACTTCAATTAATCACAGCTGGTTACCCAAATTACAGCACATCACTTAGAAGTCAGAGACCTCTAATACAGTATGACTTCAGATACAGTATGCTGTATCTCCTAGGCTTGTTTTTCTCCATGTTGGTCTTTATCCACCAACTGCATATGGTCATAGACATAGGATGAGTGAGAGAAATTTATTCTATGTACCATTGGTATAGGATTCCCCATAGAATAGATTCACATTTCTTCACTCTAAAGGGAAAAAAATAAACCTAGATCTGGCTTGACATACTATGCCTTCAGGCCAAGTCCAGCCTACCACCTGTTAGTATGAATATATTTATTGAAACACAATCAGTCACCTATGTGTACATCATCAATAGTAACATTTGAGCTGTTGCAACAGAAACTATCCCATCAAAACCTAAAATATTACTGTATTTTCCTTTACAGAAAGTTGCTGACCACTGACTTGTACATTTTGCTTATTTATTATTGTTTAGTCCTGCATGCTTTTAATATGAAATTTCTCTTTTTAAATTTTTTCTCTTCATCCTCAACACCAATGCCCTACCCTTGCATCAAACTTAAATTATACTCTTTTATTTTGCTTCTTATTTAAGGAAATTTGTTTAATGTTTTGCTCCAAGTTATTTAAGATGCTAAAACCCTATGGCATTCCTACTCTGGTTGGACTGTAAAGTCCGTGTAGACAGGGGCTTGGGTCCTTCCACTGCTGCAAACAGAGGCCTATGTGTTGAGCACAGAGCAGTCATGAAAAAATGGCTCTGGGCATGATGGAGCAATGATAGCAGAACAGGTAGGCTTTCCTCAAATCCTTAGGCTTTAAAGAAATCATTTCAGTTGTCTGACACCCAAGGAATACTGCTTCTCTGCCCTAACCTTTCCTGACTCCTTGATCAGAGCTCTGTGTTTTCTGTTAATCCTTGTTCCTTGTTTCAGAGAAGATAGGAACCTATTGCAGACAACAGGCTTTCTTTTGCAGCATTGAGTAAAAGGGTGGGCTGCATTGCCACGACCAGCTTTCAAAGGAAAAACATTTATGTCGCAGAACATGAACATAATGAAACATTTCATTTGTAATGTCTTAGAAAAGAAAAACTTGCTAGGGGAAAAGTTCATCTGAAAAATACCAAGATTTAGAAGCATATGTATCATTGAATCAAATTATATCTTCTTAGATATTATTATACTATTAGCATTTTTCCATTACTGTCAATTTTCCTCTAACTCTCTCACAAGTGTCTTCAGAATTAAAAAAAAAAAAAAAGCTTTCATTTGCAGTAC
Organism: Talpa occidentalis; assembly: GCF_014898055.3. NCBI lineage: Eukaryota > Metazoa > Chordata > Mammalia > Eulipotyphla > Talpidae > Talpa > Talpa occidentalis. The sequence goes on along the minus strand of NW_023602080.1, from coordinate 10,116 downwards.
AGGATGCCTAAATATTGTGGGAAGATTTTATTGAAGTCTATGCATGGTAAGTCTTTGGAGACATCGGTTTTGGCCACTGCGGTCTTTGTTTCTCTTCTCCAGTGCTCAGTAATCATGGGCAGGTTTGACCACAGTGCATCTCAGAGTTTCTTCCATAGAGCTTGTTGTGACTTTCCCACATGGCTTTATCCCACATGTGGGTGTAGTCCCTGACTGACATGTAGGAAAACTGGGAAAATATTAGTGGATGTTAATAAATGCTTTTCCTTGAGACCACCCTGACATTTTTATTCAGTATAAAATTTCTTGGTTTCAGCTGGGCTTTTGTACTAAACAAATGGATTTTTTTTTTGGCTTTTATTTCCCTTTCCATAGGGTCAAGTCTCCAAAATATCTTTATCACTGATGTCATAGAACATGTCACTAATGTTTTCTTCCATGTGTTTTAATGCTGCAGGTCTTTGTTTAGAACTTATTTTTGTGCATGGAGTCAGAGTGATCCAGCTCAGTCCTTTACAGGTTGCCATCCAATTTTCTAGCACCGTTTGTTAGAGGACTTTCCTTTTCCTAGTCTATGGTCTTGGTGTTAAGTATATATGGATTTTACTTCTGGGATTTCAATACTGTCCTGCTGATCTATGTGTCTATTTTTATTCCAATACCACATTATTTTAGTTATTGCTGCTTTATAGTATAAAGTCAGGTAACATGATGCCTCCATTTCGCTCCTTTTTTTCTTTGCATTGTTTTAGCAATGGGTAAAGTGGTGGGCTGAACATTTAATGGGTTCATATAAATTTTAACATTTTTGGTTCAATTTTTTTTGAAAATATTGGTATTTTATGGGATTGCATTCAATTTATATATCACTTTAGGTAGAATTGTCATTTTGACTGTATTGGCTCTCCCCATCCATAAGCATGCAATGTCTTTCCATTTCCTTATGACTTGGTCTATCCCCTTGAAAAGCATACAATAGCTTTATTGTGTAAATTCTTCACCTCCTTGACTAGCTTAATTTATTTTTTATGACATTGTGAATGGAAATAATTTCTTCTCATTCATTATTTATATATGTATAAACATATCTATGTATGTCAGTGTAAACATTTTTGTATATTGATCTTATTATCTGCCACTTTGCTGTATTCATTTATTCTTTTTGATAACTTTTTGTGGAGTCTTTATAGTTTTCTATGTACAGTATCATATCATCTGCACATAATGATAGTTTCAGTTCTATTCCAGTCTGAATTTCTTTTATTTCCTGTTGTTGTCTGCCATTTCCATTTTTGTAAAGACTGTATTATATTATTTTGTGAAGTAGCACCAAATTTAACTAGTTTTATATAGATAGATCTTTGTAATTTTTATTTTGTAGTTTTCCATTTAATATATAATGAGTTGGGATATTTTTTCAGTATTCCCATGGGATATTTTGCAGTAGGATTGCTAGATCAAAGTGCATGTGCATTTTAATTTTTAAAGAAAATTGCAAATAGCCTTTAAAAACTTCATACCAATATAAATTCCCACCAGTAGTTTGAAGGTCCCTGATTCACCAATTCCTCTTGAACCCTTAGTACTTGTAATTTTTTAAATATTTTTTATTTATACATACAAGAGCTGGGGTATATAATCCAGAGGTGCAGGGGGGGTGGGGGTGAGAGGATTCATCAGGGACAGAGTGGGGAGCAGAACAAGTGGACTGACTGATATTCACTGCTGAGGGGAGCAGCAGGTGAGACAGGAGAGGTCTACTGTGCCATGTGTGTTATCTCCCTGCCCGGGGATCGAACTCATGCTGCAGTAGTTGCCAATAACCTGATAGTGCTCACTCTTAATCCCTTGTGCCTGTGTCTCTTTGATTTGTATTACTTAAAAATTTGTAATAAAGGGTAAATACCCAGAGGACATGAGGTTTGAGAAGAAGGGCAGTTCTAAGCCTGATAAAAATCAGCAGTCCTTTATCTAATACACTTGCAATTTTTATATAAAAATTCAAAATGCAAGTAGGATTTGTTCCAGGGACACAAAGATGGTTCAACATCTGAAAATAAATCAATGTAATTCAACACATCAACAAAAAAAATATAAAAACCATATGATAATATCAATAGATGCTGAGAAAGCTTTTGACAAAGCACAACATCCATTTATGATAAAGGCCCTTAAAATTCTCGGGATACAAGGAACATACTTCAACATTATAAAGGCCAAGTATGACAAGCCATAGCCAATATCATTCTCAATGTTGAAAAGTTGAAAGCATTTCCATTAAGGTTTGGAACAAGACAAGGCTGTCCACTCTCACCATTGCTTTTCAATATAATATAGGAAGTCTTAGCCGGAGCAATAAGACAAGAGAAGGACATACAAGGAATCCAAATACTGAAGGAAGAAGTCAAACTATCACTATTCACAGATGATATGATAATATACATAGAGAACCCCAAAAACTCCATAGAAAAACTAATCAATCAGCTTACTAAAGTAGCAGGATACAAAATCAACACACAAAAAATCAGTAGCCTTCCTGTACACAAACAATAAATCTGAAGAATAAACCAAAAAAAAAACATCCGTTTTATTATTGAAATAAAAAAAAATCGAATACTTGGGAATAAACTTAACAAAAGAGGTAAAGAACCTATACAAAGAAAACTATAAAACACTGTTAAAAGAACTAGAAGAAGAAGAAGACACAAAGAAATGGAAAGACATCTCCTGCTCATGGATTGGAAGAATTAACATCATGAAAATGGCCATCCTACAAAAAAGAATTTACAGATTCAATGCTATTCCAATAAAAATTTCAATGACATTCTTCAAAGAAATAGAACAAATATTGATTAAATTCATATGGAGCCACCAAAAACCTCAAATAGCCAAAGCTCTCCTGAAAAAAGAAAGAGGGGAATGGAGACATCACACTCCCAGGTTTCAAACTATACTACAAAGCCATAATAATCAAAACTGCATGGTATTGGAACAAGAACAGCACACATGAACCAATGGAACCGAATAGAAAATCCAGAAATAAACCCACAGATTTACTGTCAACTAATCTTTGACAAAGGAGCAAAGAATATGCAATGGAGCAAAGAAAGTTTGTTCAATAAATGGTGCTAGAAAAACTGGGTTGCTACATGCAAAAGAATGAAGCTTGACTACTGCCTCACACCATGCACAAAAACCAACTCAAAATGGATTAAAGAACTAGACATAAGACCTGAAACCATAAAATACATAGAAGGAAATATAGGCGAAACACTACATGACATTCCTCAGCAACATCTTTAAAACTCATCATCCAAAGCAGTGATAGTGAAGGCAAAGATAAACAGCTGGGACTACATCAAATTAAAGAACTTCTATACAGCAAGAGAACAGTAACCAAGACAAAGAGACACCGCACCCACTGGGAGACAATTTTTGCACACAACACTAATGATAAAGGACTGATCACAAAAATCTACAAAGAGCTGAAGAGACTCAACAAAAACAAAGAAAATAATCCAGTCAGAAAATGGGCAGAAGAGCTAAAAAGGAACTTCTCCAATGAGGAAATGCAAATGACCAACAGGCATATGAAAAAATGTTCAACATCACTTGTAATCAGGGAAATGCAAATCAAAACTACAATGAGATACCATCTTACACCAGTGAGAATGGCACATATTAAAAAAACTAGCAACCACAAAGGTTGGCGAGGATGTGAGGAAAAAGGAACTCTCCTGCACTGTTGGTGGGAGTGTAAACTGGTCCAACCACTATGGAAAGCTGTGTGGAGATTCCTCAACCTGCTAAAGATGGAGCTTCCATATGATCCAGCAATTCCACTCCTAGCTATTTATCCAAAGGACACAGAAACATTAATTCAAAAGGACACTTACACCCCTGTGTTTATAGCAGCACTGTTTACAATAGCTAAGCTTTGGAAACAACCCAAATGCCCAAAAATAGATGACTGGATCAAGAAGATGTGGTATATATACACAATGAAATATTACTCAGCAATAAAAAGATAAAACTCATGCAATTTGCAGCAATATGGATGGAGCTGGAAGGGATCATGCTCAGTGAAATAAGCCAGAAAGAAAAAGAAAAATACCAGATTGTCTCACTCGTAACAGGAATTTAGAAAACCTAAACAAGGGACCAGGAAAAAGACTGATTATAATAAAGTAAAAATTAAAATCAACAAGCAACTATAAACCAGAGACACAGGGGTGGGGGGAGGAAGGACGAGGGTCAAAATAAGGGGTTGGGAATTATATGGGGACTGTAACCAAGATGAAAATGCATATATTGTGCAAAAATGAAAAATTATGTAAAAAATACATAAAAGAAAAAATAAGCATGTTTTTAACCAAAAACACATTTAATCATCCATCACATGATCATGCCAATACCTTTTCTAGATATTCGGATTAAAAAAAATTTAAAAAGCATAGATGTCATTTTAGGTATAACCACTGCCAACCTAGTCAGGCCAGTATTCAATAAGCCAGAATATTAGTACTTCTGCAGCAAAAATATAAATGGGCCCACAGGGTGGATTATACTAAGAATGATATGTACTCTAAAATCAGTTCAGAAAAGGTTCTTGTCATGAAATACTTTTGAATCATAAGAAGTCTTACCTCCTAATGAGTGACGAAAAAGAATTTGTGGAGTTTCTATTTGGTTTTCAGAATTACAACTACCAAGAGATTGTTCAGAGAAGTATCTCTTGAATAGAGGAGGTTCATCCACACTGAGTAGACAGCACCGCGGTGCAGTCCAGGGATGCTGGAACCATGGAGAGGTAACCAGAAGGAGCTGCTAAGCGAATCTGATTGTTTTTTCCAGTTTCTGTGGTTTGTTTTTATTTGGGGCATGGGGAAAGGACTGTCAAGAAGGGGAGGGCTGTCAGAAGGGGAAGAACATAGAGCGCTTTAATACTATTGGCTAGTGGTGCACCTCATTGCTAGTCATGAAACAGTATGAGGAAATCTGCTAATGATGTGGTGAATAAATGAGTTCTTCACAAAATATATCAGAGGTGTTTTGCATCATTGTATGCATCAGAGAAAATGGCTTAGTTCCTTCTCATGAGTCCATCATTACTTCCATGCCTCCTTTTTGTTTATGGATAATGATTTAAATGACCCAAATGTAAGTGTCTTGAAGTGTTTTTGCTTTAGATAAAATTGAAAAAGTCTTTATACTCCTGATGATTCATAGTCATTGCCTAGACTCCTGCCATCTTCAGACTTTTAAAAATCATACTAACTCAAGTATGCTTGAATTAGCAGAAATTGATGGCTTATCAGAAATGGTAAATGATTAGTCTCCAGGAGAAAGAAAACTGTCCTTGAGCATGTGAAAGGAGAATAGAATTGAACCCAACACAAATCTTTCTTTAAGTTAGTTCTCACAATAATGCTTTCTAGAGATGAAGTAACATGCCAGTGTCACTTAATTCAATGAGTTGAATGTTGCTGCCTGAAAGCAAATCATACCTACTTGATAAATTCAGTATTATGAACCTTCTTTTCTGCCATAATATATGGCAGATCTGAAAATTGAGCTCAGGGTAGTCTACCTTAACCTTCTCCATTATTCTTATGTTTTTGTTTTTCATAAACTTCATCTGGTGGATAAGATTCCTCTTATGAGTTTATTCTGATTGCTTGGAAGTGACTGGGTAATGAATTATACTGGGAAGGATTCTGAAGCAGAATCTAGTTCCAGTGATAGATTAGGAACATATTGCAAAGACTCAGGCAGGGGTGGGTGGTTCAGTGGGTCGAATGTGCTATACATTTGCTGTTCCTCTTTGAGGCCCTTTTTTGTCTCAGGTTTATATAAAGTGTGCATTTATTTAAAACGATGTCAGAAATGTCACTCTGTTTAACATCATTGCAGGAATATCCAAATTAAAACCATAGTGTGAATTTACCACATGCCTACCTGAATGGCTAAAATGAAAAAGATAGTTGACAGCAAGTTTTGGTGAGGATATGGAGTGACCAGGACACCCCTACATTGTTAGTGTGAATATAAATCAGTACAGTCACTTTTGAAAACTCTCAGTGCCTATTAAAACTGAGCATGTGCATGTATTATGACCTATTGATTCTATTTCTAGGTATGAACTGAACAAAAGCATTAACATATTTTTATTAAAACACATGTACAAAAAGTTCACACTATTATTGTACCTAATAGTGTAAAACTAGAAAACACTTAAAGGTCCATCAATATTAGAGTAAATAAATAAATCGAGGTATAATCATGACAGCAGAGTGTCATATATCAATGAGAATGAGCAAAGTACAACCACAAACAAAACTTATCACCTTTGTTAGAAGTCAGGGCAGTTAGAAATCACCTTTGTTAGAAGTCATATAATTTCCCTGGAGAAATAGAGGTAGTGACTGTCTGCTGAGAAATAATCAGGCTATAAAATAGTGTTTACTTCAGAATAGGAATCATGGTGCAGGTCCATGACAAAGGAGCAGCCCCAAGTTGTATTCTATCAGGATCAGGCATAAGGGAATTTCAAAGTATCAGGCAGGGAAATGGTCTGAGGATAGGTCAGTTGTGGTAAAATGTTAGATTAGTTCTCAAGTCCATTCATCAGTCTTTGGTGAGCAAAAGTCTTCAAACAGAATTCTGTAGTGTGGGCATCTGCTGTCACGGTCACCAGATGATCTCTTACTTTCTTAGAGTCACCAAATGGCCAAATCAAGCTGTTTAATTTTCACCTAGAAGTTTCAACTTGGCTGCCTAGAGACAAGATGGAGTCTGTCTGAATCAGAGCAAGTTCCACAATAGAAAGGGAGCTTCTGCTTGTTGATCATGCTCTGTTCCTTATTCTGAATGGTAGTCACACATGTTTGGTGAAAACTCATTGACCTGTACATTTAGAATTTGTTCACTTTTCCATATTTATGTATAGCTTTTTAAAAAGTTAAAATATTTAATAAATCTTAATGAAGATGTTCGAATTCAAAGATTTTTGCTCTAAAGGTAAAATATTTTCATAATCATTTTCAGTGTAAGAGAATTTTCATTTTGGCTCCCCATAGTTTATACCACGTACAAATATCCAGTGTCCCACAGAGAATCTACAAGCGCTGGATGTTATTCCTCCCCTACCTAATGAGCTTGAGGATGTGCATCCCGGCTTCTCTGAGACCTACTGTAAAAGAAGAAAAAAAAGAAAAAGACAGTAAAAAGATAGTAAAACAAGTGCTTTGATAGCACTTTTTAAAAATTCATAACAGGTATAAAATGAAGTGACAGCTGTTTAGTGTATACATGTGCAAAAAAAAACTTTTTAAAAGATTTGTGGTGCCATAAAGGGTATCAGTCATGTGTTCTGCCAAGTACGACTGCATTGCTTCTGATATAATCGTCTCAGTTCCTTCTTTGGCCTTTATCTTGTGAATAATGGGTTGTCTGTTTATTGGCCTCAGTGCATTTGAAAGAGGGATTGGCGGAATATGATCACCAAATTTGCACTCTACTGAAATTTTCCCCAGTATGTAGGTAGAAGCAGCTGCTATTATCCACCTTGCAGGTGGAAATGTTCCCCATACCCAGTATTTTCACTTGTCGGTCATTTTTACCATGGGCTAGCTGGCCTAAATCATAAAAATCAAATCTGATTATACAAGCATTGCTATTTTAAAGTAAGTTATATGCACTTTATAATATCAGTGTCCTGACAGATACCTCCTTTTCTATGCATTATCAATTTTAACATAAGAGGAAAATTAAAGTGTGCATTCCCAAGTGTAGAAATCAAATGTAATCTAAATGCAACCCCAGGTCAAATGCACATAATGGTTGGTAGTATAGCTCTTACTAATCCCAGCAGGAAAGCAGCATAGATCAGTTACACAGTTTATAGTACATGCCCAGAATGATATCAGTGCAAAGATAACCAACACATGTAGAATGCGAGCCTCGGCAGCAACTTGTGAGAATGAGTTCTTGTGACTCACATAAGCACTAGAGGTTGTTTGCTTCCCATAAATGAGAATGCATTAAAAAATAGACTGTTCCTCTGTATTATCAAATCTAAACCCATCTGATTTTCAAATAGAATTAATAGTTATGATGCTTCATAGGATGGTTTCTCAGATAAACAAATGCACAGTAATGTTCCATCATTTAGAAATTGCTGTTCCAGATGAGAAAATTTCCAGTTCACTAAAGCACACCCTCCTAGGCAACAGGATATTTTTTTTTTTTTTTGCTCCAAACTATATTTTATTTCTCTCTGATTTATTTTATTTTTTTTTTAAATATTAAATTTTATTTTTATATTCCCCATACAATTGCAAACGCCCCATTCTGACCCCAATCCTTCCCTCCCGCCCCCCCCACCCCCAAAAAGTGTCTCTGGTTCATAGTTTTTTTGTTGATTTTGATTTTCACTTTCTTATATTCATTTTCCTGGTCCCTTATTTAAGTTTTCTAGATTCCTGCTATGAGTGAGACCATCCGGTATTTTCTTTTCTTTTTGGCTTATTTCGCTGAGCATGATCCCTTCCAGTGCCATCCATGTTGCTGCAAATTGCATGTGTTTATCTTTTTTGAATGCTGAGTAATATTCCATGGTATATATGTACCACATCTTCTTGATCCAGTCATCTATTTTTGGGCATTTGGGTTGTTTCCAAAGCTTAGCTATTGTAAACAGTGCTGCTATAAACATAGGAGTGCAGGTGCTCTTTGGAATTGATGTTTCTGTGTCCTTTGGGTAAATACCTAGGAGTGGAATTGCTGGATCATATGGAAGCTCTATGTTTAGTAGGTCCAGAAATCTCCACACAGCTCTCCATAGTGGTTGGACCAGTTTGCACTCCACCAACAGTGCACAAGAGTTCCTTTTTCTCCACATCCTCGCCAACATTTGTTGTTGCTAGTTTTTTAATATGTGCCATTCTCACTGGTGTGAGATGGTATCTCATGGTAGTTTTGATTTGCATTTCCCTGATTACAAGTGATGTTGAACATTTTTTCATATGTCTGTTGGCCATTTGCATTTCCTCTTCAGAGAAGTTTCTTTTTAGCTCTTCTGCCCATTTTTTGACTGGATTATTTTCTTTGTTGTTGCTGAGTCTCATCAGCTCTTTGCAGATTTTTGTGATCAGTCCTTTATCATTAGTGTTGGGTGCAAAAATGTTCTCCCAGTTGGTGGGGTTTCTCTTGTTTTTGTTATTGTCTCTTTTGCTGTGCAGAAGCTCTTTAATTTGATGTAGTCCCAGCTGTTTATCTTTCTCTTCACTATCACTGCTTTGGGTGATGTGTCTGTAAAGATGTCTTTGATGTGCAAATCCCGTAGTGTTTCGCATATATTTCCTTCTATGTATTTTATGGTTTCAGGTCTTATGTCTAGTTCTTTAATCCATTTTGAGTTGATTTTTTGTGTATGGTGTGAGGTAGTGGTCAAGCTTCATTCTTTTGCATGTAGCGACCCCAGTTTTCCCAGCACCATTTATTGAACAAACTTTCTTTGCTCCAATGCATAGTCTTTGCTCCTTTGTCAAAGATTAGTTGACCATAAATCTGTGGGTTTATTTCTGGATTTTCTATTCGATTCCATTGGTCTGTATGTCTGTTCTTGTTCCAATACCATGCAGTTTTGATGATTATGGCTTTGTAGTATAGTTTGAAGTCTGGGAGTGTGATGCCTCCATTTCCTTCTTTTTTTTTCAGTAGAGCTTTGGCTATTCGGGGTTTTTGGTGATTCCATATGAATTTCATCAATAATTGTTCTATTTCTTTGAAGAATGCCATTGAGATTTTGATTGGAATAGCATTGAATCTGTATATTGCTTTTGGTAGGATGGCCATTTTAATAATGTTTATTCTTCCAATCCATGAGCAGGGGATGTCTTTCCATTTCTTTGTGTCTTCTTCTATTTCTTTTAACAGTTTTTATAGTTTTCTTTGTATAGGTCCTTTACCTCTTTTGTTAGATTTATTCCCAAATATTTGATTTTTTTTGTTTCGATAATAAAAAGGGGTGTTTTTTTGATTTTCTTCTTCATTCGATTTATTGTTGTGTATAGGAAGGCCACTGACTTTTGCGTGTTGATTTTGTATAACAGG
>NW_023602079.1:0-14901 GCF_014898055.3 Talpa occidentalis | reverse complement strand
AATTAAAAAATTAGATGTCGGGGGAAAAAATTACTCTAAAAACTGTCAAGAAACTCAGTATTTTACACCAACGCACTTTCTGAAAACAAAAATGCCGGATAAATTATTTTTTTAAAATCTCCTTAACGTACCCACCAGCTGAGAGGAGAATAAAGAACTATTTGAGAGAAAACAGAAACCATTCCAAGCAAAGCACATAAGCCCCTCTACTCTAAGGCCAGGCAGCCAGAAGTTGGGTGGAGAGGCAGCCTGACAAAAGTGTCTCCTTGTCATGCTAAGACCCAAGGACTCCACCCTCAAAGTAAAGACAAACGAGCAGCAGCGAACTGCCACCCCTTTCCTGACGCCAAGCAAGGCTAGCCCAGCAGGGAGGAGCATGGAGAACAGCAACGATCCCTGAGATGCCAGGACAAAGCCTCCGTCCCCGTGGGCAGCAGGGCCTGCCACCTGGCTGGCCGGGACCACAGGTTTATGAGTTCAGTCGACCGAGGGACCAGAGCAAGAATATCACCACAGGCTCTGGGAAGAGGCAAAGCAATCCCCTCTAGGGGAATGAACATTCAGCCGGTGCTTTAGACAATACCAACAAGTAGTTTTTCAAGGAAAATGGACCTACATAGTAAAAAATAACCAAGTCCACGAGGAAACACTGCATTGTAATTGAAAAAAAAAAAAAGAAAGCAAAAATAGAGTTGAAGAGATGAATTAAATCAGAAAACAGTCTAAAAAATTACCCAAAATATAAGAGAAAAAAGGATGGACGAAGGGCTTGGGAGACGTGGAGTCTAACATACATTAAATAAGAACTTCCAAGGGAGAATACAACAAAAATAGAATTGAAGAGATACTAAGAATATTCCAGAAAAGATGAAAGATGCCAGTCCACTGGTTTAAGACAAGCTGAAGTCCCTGTGAGGAGCCCAAACATATGTGAATGGAGCATCCTTACTACCTGCCAAACGCCCACAGCCATGACTGCGGGACTGCAGGCGCTTGCCCGACGACAGGCAGAGCGCCCGGAGAGCCAGCTGGGGCAGCTTACCTTATCAATGTAGAAGTCCACCTCAGAGGCGGACTGAAACTCGCCATCGAGGGCGGAGATACCGCTGGTCCACACCAGGTTCTTCATTTTGTGCTTGAAGACAAGAAGCTGGATGCGGAACTCCTGCTCGGTGAGGTCCAGGAAGCCGGCCAGCTTGGCCACGGGCATGGTGGTGTACAGCTTGAGGAAGCTGCGGATGGTTGAGAGCTGGGCCTGCTGCTGCAAGAAGGGCTCCTTGTGGTAGTTGGGGTGCACGTTGTCGTAGTTGGGCACCACGGGTGACAGGAACTTGGGGCAGGAGTAGCTGAAAAGCTCCTCGTAGACCTGCGGGTCCCCCTTCTGCATGCGCAGCATCTTGTCCCCGTACTTCTCGCGCAGCTGCAGGTGGATGCTCTCGTCGATGCGCATGGGGTACATGGTGAGCGCGATGGCCAGCAGCGCGTGCATCTGCTCGTTCTGCTTGTTAATCTGGGGCCAGGAGATGGCAGAGGTTCAGAACTGCACTTCCTGAGGTCCTCACGACAAGCCCCTTTGTCTCGCACCGTCAACCTCCCCAGTCCTCCGCCACTCAACTTCTGGCCCAATTCCAGATCCTCCTCAGCTGCCCTCTGCATCCTCCACTGCCCCACACAGGTCACTCCTCCAGTTACCCAGAAACCTCTGGTGGTACCTCAGTGCCTACAAAGACCCAAAACTCTATCTGGGTAATAAGGCTATACTCCTAGAATCTTAACACCCGATTCAACTTCTGTCCTGCCCTCAGGTCAAAATGGTTTACTGTGCTGATTTCTGGTCTCAACACCTTGCTCTGCCTAGAAAGTTCCACCCCACGCTAGGCTTCTTGAACTCACCTTCCCAGATGGCAAACTGTTTGTGGACAGTAACCACATGTAATTCATTTAACACCTACAATCCAGTGGCCATTTAGCAAACTGTTGCCAAACAAACCAATGCAGGTACTATTGAGGAATTAAAGGAAACAGAAGAGACTGTCCCCGTTATCAAGGTGCTATCCTCTGAAGTAACAGGCACCCCAACAGACTCTTAAGAGCAGGCTAGCCAGGGGGAAATCATCGTGTTGAAAAACATATAAAATAGCAAAACTATATTTGGGATTTACCAAAAACTTCTGGCACAGGTGCCAAGGAGTCTTCTGGGCAGAGGCCCCTTACCATCTCATACTTGTACGTGGTCCTCTGGAACATACTCTTGGTCCTCTGGATGTAGAGGAGGATGTTGGCAAAGACGCGGATGGCATCCTGGTAGCGACGCATCATCAGATACGCAAAACCAACATAATAGTATGTGGTGACCTGGCACTCGGGCACGCGAGAATACATGCTCTGTGGGAGGGAGTGGAAGACACACTCATTCATCCCAGAGAGGAGAGGAAAGTCATGGAGCTTACAGCTAGCTGAGATGGAAGCACTGGGCGCTCCCACCCAGAGGAAGCCAAGCGCAGCCACGTGGCCCGAGGCCTCCATTTCTAACCTATGATAGAAAGGAACCAGACCAGGCAACCCTGAATCTCTATCAGCTTTAAAACCGTCTACACCTCAGTTTTTCTCCCTTGCTTTCTACTCCTTGGTTTTTCAAATATGCCCGAAAAAGGAACAGAAAAATAAGAGAAACACATCAAACAAAAAGGTACCTATTTTTCAATAGCTAGGAAAAAACTACCACAGCTAACTGTAACAGTACCTGTATCATCTCAGAACTGAGCCTTATCCAGTCTTTCTGATTAGCGAAAGCTGAATAGTAAAAATCCGCCATTAGCATTCTGTTCTGCAAACAGAACCAAAGACGGCACAGCAGTTTAAATGCAAACGGCAAAGAGAAACAACCTTGTCCAGGTTAAGATTGTCCCTGTAATGGTTCCCCAGTTCTCATCTCCCTTCTCTTCTCCCTACAATCTGCCCTAACAAACTTCTCCCCAAGCAGCCGGCCTCCAGGCATAGGAGGAGGGGCCGGGCAAACAGGAACTTACCTTCTTGTTCAGTTCAATATTCTCCAGCACCTTGACGGCCTGGTAGTAGTCCCCCAGCAGCGAGTGCAGGCGCAGAAGTCCCACCAGGCTGAAGTAGCCCAGCATCTTGTAGAGGGAGTGCCTCCCATACTCCCCGGCCACGCTCTCGGGGTCTCCTGAGAGAGACAGAAACAGCCAGTGCTGCAGCAGGGGCAGGAGAACACAGACAAGCTTGACCTGTGAACGTCACTGTGAACTGTTTGCCGCCAGGCCGTACAACCTTCTGCAACAGGAAGCAGGTCTGCCTTAAAGAAATACCAAAACCAGCATGCCTGACCTGAGGCTAACCCTAAACCTACCAACAGCTGCGAGGAGATGGTAGTCCACTGTGGGGAAGGGTCCCGACACACCTGAGATTACGTGAGAGCCCCTCTTTTCACTAGGTCCCGCGAGGTCAAGGCTACTGTCCTACTAGCACTAAGCAGCTCTCTGCCTCTCCCGCCGAGCTGACACTGGCACTGGTGATGCAGAGACAGCGCTGGGTGAAACGACCACAACTTGGTCATAAGTCAGGCAACAAACTCTCCTGGCAGTCACTGAGCCCTTCACCGGCACTACAGTTAAAAAAAACCCCATTTTTTCCATAAAACACCACTTTTATGTGAAAGAACATTTAACACACAACCATATACTTTGACTTGGGTATACAGCAGACTTTCTCTCAAACGTGAATGAGCGAGTCTGTTACACTTCAATGAAAACAATGTTTGCTGCCATCAAAATATTGGAGCTTTGAAGCCACAATCAGCAATTTTATAAAACTTTTACTTGACACTACAAGCCCAACAGTCTCTAATAAAGACTGAAGTGATGATGTCCGAGGTTAAATAACAAAAGTGGTTTTAAAAATTATAAGAAAACATGTCAACATTTGGAAAATCTTTGGAAGTCAAGGAACCAGTACTTTTTGCAAACATGCTTGGGTAAAAGATCCACTGAAGATGCAGGACAGACTAACAACCCTGAGTAAAAATTCACTGATTGGATTTCAGATTCCTCACTGCAACCAACCTGGAGGAAAGCACCACCTGGAGGCAGCTGAGATACTCTTCCCTTCCCCAACTAAAGTCTGCGAGGCCAGACTCCCCTCAGTCTTCAACCTGAACAGTGTATTACAACAGGTTGGCTGTGGAAGCAGAAATGAGAATTCAACTCTTCGCTGAAGTCAGACATGAAAGATCTGTAAACACGCCACTCTTCTAACTGAAAAACATTTCTTACAAAGAGCAACTTTATGATTCTCAATCTTTTAAGAATATAAAGTGACCCTGACACCAAAAAGTTTGATCTCTTACTGAACAGAAGTCCTGGAGATGTAGAAATGTTGACAAAGTCACACCTCAGGAAGCACTGGTGCAGCCTGCCGGCCAACAGACTTCCCGAGCTCAGCAGCCCCTCAGCTCAGCACTCAGGCTACGGCTCACACCCAACACCACGGAGCAGCTGCAGCCGGGCATCTCCTAGGAGGTGGCACCTCCCCCGCGCTCACGGCCCACAGTCTCCACTGAGGTGGGCCGGAGGGCCCGCGGCACTCACCTCCGCTGGTGTACACCTCCAACTGCCGGTTGATGTTGGACTTGTCCACCAGGGAATGAAGGACATTGAGGACACTGTGAACGTTCCAGATTTTGGGATTGGAACGAAGAAAGTCAATCTCCTCCTCTGACTTCTTTGCAGTCTTACAGCGATACTGACTAAACGACTGAAACTGGAGAGGAAAAGGGCAAGATGGAGCATTGGCCCAGAACCCAGAGTGACAGCCGCGCGCACAAGGCTGAAGGTGGGCGGTGTCCAGAACTCCGGGCCGGGGAAAGGCAAGGGTTTGACTGCTCTATCTACAGATGCCAAGCCCCCTATACATTATTATTATTTTTTTTTGTAGGACCCTCGCCAGTGGCCGGGGATCGAACTGGAGCTGCAGAGGCTGCACGCAGCCTCGCAACCTAGCACTCAACCACTGCGCCACCAGGGGAGGCCTTTGTACATTATTTTTAATTTCAAGAAGCTATCTTAGGGCCTCCCCTGGTGGCGCAGGCGGTTAAGCAGCAAGCTGTGAAGCTGTCCGCAGCCTCTGTAGCACCAGTTCTATCCTGGCCGGCTGGCTGGCGAGGGTCCCACATAGCACAGCAGACCTCTCCTATCTCGCCCTCTGCTCTCCTCAGCAGTGCATTTCGTCTGCCTGTTCTGTTCCTCACTCTGACTCTGAGTGAATCCTCTCGCACCCTCCCCCCACCTCTAGCCTGTACCCCAGTTCTTACATGCATAAAGAAATCTTAAAAAAAAAAAAAAATCAAGACACAACATGATTAATTTGCTCAAGGTCCAGGGTTAGTGACTAACAAAACTCGAGCTTCTCCCTCACTACTCTAATGGACACATGGCTCTGTTCTTCATGGACCTTCAGCAACAGTGCTCTCGAGAAAGTAATATTTCTGTTTTGACAATGTTCTACTTTATTCCAATCTAGTAGATATCAAGTAACTACTCCCTCAACTGAGAGATACAACATTTCTGTTTCACAGGTGAGGAAAGTGAGGTCTGAAGAGCTTCAGCAACAAGTGACTGTTATGAGCACACCGGGGTAGCCCCCAATTCTCCCTACACCAAAGCCTGTGGATGAAGCCTGTGGTATTTTCCTGCCAGGTCACCTCTCGCCGTTAGGTAAGAACTTGGTAAAGTCCTGAGTTCAACTAACCTGACTTCCAAGTTCCCTTCTGGAGATCTCAGACATCACTGACTCCAGAAAACCACAACAGGGGAAATCACTGCCATGGAATACTTTGCATGACAATGGGGACATTTTTATACCAGGTGTCTTGTTAACAACAGAAAAAATGGTTAACACCTGCTCCTTGCTTGGACCAATCATTTCAAATCATGGCACAGTTGATCAAATACCTGGTAGATGAACTCATCAATTATATCCCAGAGCCACTGGTTGGGCAGTTCCAGGGGAGCAGGGCCATCGGCATCTGCAGGGACCACAGTAGTCAGTCTCAAGGCAA
Organism: Talpa occidentalis; assembly: GCF_014898055.3. Classification (NCBI taxonomy): domain Eukaryota; kingdom Metazoa; phylum Chordata; class Mammalia; order Eulipotyphla; family Talpidae; genus Talpa; species Talpa occidentalis. The sequence continues at coordinate 8,828 of NW_023602079.1, read as the reverse complement.
CGATAGTGCTCATCAGTAAGGCTACAGAGGCATTTTATAATCTCTCCCTTCAAAGGACTAAATCATAAGACCACCCCTCTTCCCACCTGCACACTGAAATTCTGCTACAAAGGCTGAAGGTCAAGCCTCGGCCTCCTCATAACCTCACTCCCGGGCCAAACCTCAGACTCACTAAGAATGTAGTTGAAGAGATTGCAGTAGTTGTAATAGGATTCAAACCTCTGCTCCAAGGAGGGTCCCCCTATAGAGAGAACAGAGACATCAGAACACGGATATTTTCTTAAATGTGCTTTACTCATGGCCTACCATGAAGCCTGAAAACAGGCGCAAATAAAATTGCCCTCTCCCCATTATGCAAAGAATACTCGAGTGAGTGGGAAGACAGTAAGTGCCATGGAAGGTCAAAGGGGCCCTATATACAGAACAAGGGCCAGATTTCATGGCGGCAACCTTAGCCACACACAGAAAGGCATCTGGAAAAGCACTAGAGAAGGGAAAGTGTTTCAGGAAAACCAGTACTAATTAATCATGGTGCCTGAAGGCTGGGGAGTAAGAGCAAACGAGGCTGCGCTGGCTACAATCAGCCAGGAATGTGGAGGTCTTTCAGTGTCAGACAAGGATCTAGGTCAATGGGCCAGCAAATCCACACCACCTGGGGGTTCTGATACCATGACCCTAAGAAGCCATTTATACAGCTGCCTGGATTCTTAGCCTACCCCCACAGTATCAATGAGGGGAAGTAGGATGGCAGCATCTTTACTTGTCATTACATAAGGGAGCCAGAACTCTCACTGGGACGCCAGGACATAGCCCCTGTGAGACTGTGGCATCAGGAACTCCTATAGCTACCACCACGATGGCAGCTCTGTGCCAAGGCAGGCATCAGTTCAAGTAGTCCTTAGAGGGAAGAGAGGTGAGGTATGCATGTACGCATGCACATATGCGCACCCGTACACTCTAACAACATGTCAACAACCGGGCACCAGATTATAGCAGTGAATAAGAAAAAGCCTATGCCAAATTAAAAATACAGTATCAGCTAGTGTTTTCTGCTCCGAAGTGCCACTAAAAATGGCCAGGAGTTTGGGAGAGGGAATGCTATAAGAAATGAGACTGGGAGCCAGAAGCCAGATTAAGCAGGACCTTTACTAAGACCTGGGATTTTATTCTAAACATGACGGGATGCTCTGGTAGGATTGTGAGGGAGAGATCTGATGAGACTCTGCTTTGAAAGGGTTGAGAATAAGTTTAATTGGGCAAGAGTGGACACTGACACCAGGTGAATGGCCATATAGTTTAGGCAAGAGAAGATAATGACCTGAAATAGGGCAGCAGCAATGGTGGTGACAGGAAGTAACTGATTTCAAATAATATGTTGAAGATAGAGCTGAATATGGTTTGCTACAAGGCAGATGTCAAGTGAGAGCAAAGTCAAGAATGCCAAGGTTTTCAGTCTAGCTGAACGAATAGTGGCTCCATTTATTGAGATGATACACCCAGGAGGAAGAGGTTCAGAGGGAAAATAAGAACGCGTTTGGGGCATGCTGAACTTGAGAGGACAACATGACAGTCAAGTAGAGATGCTGGCAGGTAGCTGGATATACAAGTCTAGAGCTAGAGACAGGCTAAAGATAGAAAGGTTTATGTCATTGGTTATGTAAAGAATACAGACGGTGTTTTTAAGAGACCTGGGGTACTCTGGGCCTCCCTGATGGCGCAAGGGGTTAAGACACAATCTACGAAGCAATCCGCAGACTCTGCAGCACGAGTTTGATCCCCGGCCGGCCAGGGAGCAACCCACATGGCGCAGCAGACCTCTCCTGACCCACCCGCTGCATTTCAGTCGATCTGCCTGTTCTGTTCCCCACTCTGTCTCTGGTGAATCCTCTCACCGCCCCCCCCCCCCGCCACCTCTGGCCTATACCCCAGTTCTTGTGTGCATAAATAAATCTTAAAAAAAAAAAAAGAGACATGGGGTTCTAAACTTTAGAAATCAAGAAAAGAAGATTAGAACAAGTGCCCAGAGTCAGGAGAATGTGGTAGAAAGGACGCTGGTGTCACAATAAGACACGCCTGGTCTCAAGGATTTGTGCCACTTCCTAGCTGCATGAATTTGAGAAGCAGCAACCTCTTTGTACCTCTGTGCCATCTGTGCAGGGATGATGTGAGGATCAGAGACATGTACATGTGTGGAAGGGTCAAGCATTGCACCTGGCACAGAGACAGCTTCATGTAGGTCTAGAGGGCAAGAGGCCCAGTGACAATGCAGAGGCAGAAGGCACTGGAGAACAATAAAGATGGCAGCCGGCAGCCCAGAGCATGTGACGGGTGCTCAGTCAAGAACTGCGGGATGGAGAAATAAGAAAGGGACAGGCTCTGCAGCGTTATAGTTTGTCTCAGACAGATGCTCAATGCTCTGCACTCAGCCATTCCCCCCATCGCCTCTTAGGAGAATGCTGGGAAACCTGCAGCTCCCTCTGAAAACACTGAAGCAACATGAGCTAATGACTGTGACCCGGGACAACAGCAGCAGTTTAAAACCTGCCAGCAACATTTAGACACTCACACTGACTTTGGCATATATGTGCCTGTAGTACAATTCTTTGTACAATATCAGGAAAACAGCATCTGAAAAAGAAGGCAGAGGGAGAAGGGTCCTTTAGTAATCCACAAAACTAGATCTTCTGCCAGTCTTGGTCCTTTGGGGAAATAAAGGAATAAACACTTTAAAGACTAAACAACATTTAAACTCTAAGATTTATACCCCAAGGACACAGGCATCGAGAAAATTTATTACTTTTTATTTTACTCATTCAACCTCTTATCTCATATCCAGACTTGTTTCCCTTCAACTAGACTTTTGCCATCTGGTTGCTTAAATACACCAGCACCTAAGTAAACAGCAATAGCGCCACGAAGGCACTGACACTATCGAAACTGCAAATACATGGATAATCCTTGACTTAGAAATCCTACTTTAAGCAACTTATCCTACTACTATTATACAACCGCTGGAAAGAACAAAGGGAAAAATCATGCTGGCAGCAGGAGAATTACACAGCCCGTCTGAAACCACCGTCCTTAGGAAGCCCTGCCAGAGAAGGTGGTCCCCAGCTGGTAACTGGGAACCTAGATAAGCTTCTCTGGTACTTCCGGTGTCACAATTCCTAGTGTGAGAACAAAGCATACTCCATGCAACCCCATGAAACCCCATGGCTTCCTCTGGACTTCATCCTTGTCCACCTTTTCCCTGTGATGATTTTGCTCTGTAGCCTTTTGCTGGGCACCCTCATAGCTGTGGGCAGAACTATACGCTGAGTCCTGTGAGTTCTCTTAGCAAATCACCAAGCCTGGGAGGTAGTTTTGGGAATCCGGGGCATGCAGAATACTTTCTAAAAGCTAACTTGTTAAAAAGAGGACTAAAAATATTTTATTCTATGAAAAAAGAAATTACTCCTTTTTGTTTAACATGCACAGAGTATCACAGAAAGGATAAACCAGAAAATGTTAATACTAGATGTTTCCAGAGAAGAAGTAAAATTGAAGGCGTGGGGATAGGAGTGAAGGGGATTTTACCAAATCTTTTATACTAACATTCTGTGAAACCCTACCTGTCTGTCTCTGTCTCTCTCTCTCTCTCTCTCTCTCACACACACACACACACAGAGAAGACAGTTACTGCTCTTAGTATACACGACATTACACCTTCAGAGGCAAAATATTTAACAGAGCATAAAGTCTGAACACAGAAAATAATCTGACAGTGAGTTCTAAAACCATAATGATGATAAAAGTAGAAACTAAAAAAAAAATGTTAGCTATATCAAGTCTGGTACACTGAAAAATACACAACTCTGCTGAAAGAAATCAAGGGTGCAAAGAGGAATGGGGAAAGAACGGTCTTTTCCGTCTTGTGCCAGACGGATCTCCACACACACAAGCCTGAGGCAGATCCTCCTCCTTCACACCACATGTAAGAAACCATCAGAAGATTTGACAGTAGGAAGAGGCCAGACATCCCATTTCAGAGTGGTTGTAGTGACCCCCAACACTGCACAGAGAAATGGAAACAAAATAAGACAAAGATCTTAGACTCAACTTTTACCATACGTGATAGAGCTGTCCCCTCTTCATATTTTATTCAGCCTTAATCAGCAAGTTATTCAGAAAATGAAACGATGAGCACAACAGACACAGACCATCCTGAGCTTCTGAACAGCCCCCAGTCATAGGATCCCCTCCAGCGCACGGAACAGAGTTTCACACCTACCATTGCCAACCTGTGGAGCAATAGCTTCAGCCTCAGGCCAAGGTGTATTCTTGAAAAATCTTTCGGTCAGTTTAGTCCAGCTGAAAACCAAGCAGAAAAATTTGAGAATTTTAAAACAGGAAAGACCTGAGAGCAGCGCTCACATTTCACAGGTAAGGACTCAAGCTCATACAGGACAAAATGTCCCCAAAACAGAATCGGAGCCAGGGCCCTCCATGGCCACAACTTTTCTCAACCCAACTTCTACAGCTGACACAACTTTTGTTCTTTAACTTATGCACCATATTCATTTGATGCTTTTATATATTGTAAAATGATCACCACATTAAATGTCATTACAACCATCACCATTCCTAATTACCAAAAATATTTTTTCTGGATGCAAATCAGAGAGCCTGTCTTAACACAGTGATGGGTATCATAGGTACCCACTAAGCTCTTCAAGATCATCTCCTGCCTGAATGCCATGAACTTTAGCTATATTTAAAATACGGAATTTAAATAAAATATGGGATTTAGAAGACATGGTATGGAAAAATAAGTTAAAATCTCATTAAAAATTTAAAGTTACACAAAGTATTTTAGATACAGTGAATAAAATTAATTCTCTATAAATCAATTTCTCTTATTTCCACATAGAGATGAAAACACTTGGTTACATAAGACTAGCATTATATTTCTGGTGGACAGCGCTGGCCTATATGCTTCTAACCAAAAGACTTCAGGGATGAAGAAAATACAGTTCAAGGAATTAACTCTTACTCACTGACCCAATAAACCTTTAATTATTGCTTTGTCCACCCATACCTCTATTTCCTTGGTGAAGACTTTCCTGACTACCCCAACCACAACTGACCTCTCATCCAATGTCCATTATCCTAGAACCACCCCTCAGAACCTTAAAGCTTGTTATGCATTGAGAAGTTGTATGGTTTAGGGGCCTCCCTGATGGCACAAGGGGCTAAGCACCGCACTATGTCCACAGCCTCTGCAGCACAAGTTCAATCCCTGGCCAGCCAAGGAGCAACCCGCAAGGCGCAGCAGACCTCTCCTGACTCACCCGCTGCTCCTCTCAGCAGTGTACTTCGGTCAATCTGCCTGTTCTGTTCCCCACTCTGTCTCTGGTGAATCCTCTCACCCCCCGCATCTCTGGCCTGTACCCCAGCTCTTGTATGCACAAATAAATGTGTTTTTTTTTTTAAGATTTATTTTTATACAAGAGCTGGGGTACAGGCCAGAGGCGCAGGAGGGTGAGAGTATTCACCAGAGACAGAGCAGGGAGCAAAACAGGCAGACAACAGAAATACACTGCTGAGGGGAGCAGTGGGCGCGACAGGAGAGGTCTGCTGCGTCGTGTGGGATTCTCTCCAGCCGGCGGGGATCAAACTGGCACTGCAGAGGCTGCAGACAGCCTCGCAGCGCGGCACTCAACCCACTGCGCCACCCGGGAGGCCCAAATAGATCTTTAAAAAAAAAAAAAAGTTGCATGGTTCATTTTAGAAATTAGGCTCTTCTATCAGATTATGCTGGTTCAAAACTTAGCATACCCACTTCACTAACGATGTGACCTATCCTTCTTACGCTTTGTTTCTTTACACATAAATGAGAAAAACAATAGTAATTACTTTACTTTACTATGTAGGGTAAATAAGTAAACAGAAAAAAACCTCTGAACACTGCCTGATCTATACGGGCCATATACATTGATGTTATTATAGTTATTGACAGCAATGTTATCATTTTGGGTCTTGTACAAGTTTTGGGGAAAGTCCAGTACATTAACTTATCTCTAGCCCAAAGTAGTCACAGAAACCCTATGGGCAATCTCTTAACGAAAAGAAAATGATTAAACATCACCGCTTTTTAATGGCATGCTTACTGGTTTTGTTTGTTTGGAATACGTACAGTCAAGCCCTGACAATTCACCCTCTCCAGGCAGAAACCAGTCATCTAGCACCTCATGGGCCAGTATCCTCTTAAGCCTTGAACAGAAAGGGCATAGTCAAGCTGACCAGGGATCTAAACATCACCGTTTTTGTGTCACTAAACCACTCCCCTCCCCTCCCTGGAAAGGGTCATTTCAGTCAAGGCCAGTACCTGTTTTCATAGATGTCCTGGATCTCATATACCTTCTGGTCAATGACATCACTAGAGACCCGGCTGGCCTGTAGCTCATACACCTTCGTCAATCAAGTCTGAGACAGTTTTGTGGAAGTACTGGATGAAGTTTTTGATCACTTCAGGGATCACCTGGTAGGTCTGCTGTTCATACTGACGTTCATAAGCAAGATCCTGTTTTGGATCTCCTAGAAGAGGGTATAATAAATATGTTCCACAGTGTTTTCAAACCCGCAACAAACACAACAAAAAAAAGACAAGAGTATCCCCCATCGTGAACTCGAATCTATAAAATCAGGTATAATTCCCTTTTAAACATCCAGAGATATAATCCTCTCCCAATCATTCCCAATCTCATCAGCTGGTTTCTTCAGAACATTTACCACTATATGAAAAAAACCTAAAGTGTAGGAAGGCAAGAGCCTTGTCTGCCCTGTACCCAGGTGTTTCTTTAGGGCCTCTAAACAGTTACCTGCGTGTTGGAAAAGGGGGGATAGCTATGGAAAGGGGGAGGAAGTAGTAGCTACTTAATATTTTGAATAAATGACTCATTTTCTACCTGTATAGCTTGGTGCGATTATCAAACTGTACTCAGTTTTCTCCTCTTTAAAATGGAAACAACATTAATTTATATGCTTTAGAAAAGTTTTCTAAGGACTAAATGAAATACTTCATACAAAGTACCCAGAGCAACACATGGCACTAAGCCTATGTAAACTCAAGGTTAACATTGCAGAAAAACCTCAAAAACTTTCCCAAAAGATTTCAGTGGGGCTTGGTTTGACTCCCTTTAATTTTCCCTAAGATTTTCTTCTTCAGCCAACAGTTGGATCAAGGAAACCACAGCCAAGATAGTCATCCTTCCCTTCTGAAACTCTCAGGCCGGCCAGGAAAAAGGTCTGTTTTATTAGGCTCGACACCTCCCTTCAGCTGGGAGCTAGTAGCTGCCTCCAAATCTAAGCCATCAAGAAGCAGTTTCTAACAGGTGCCCCTCAGAGCTGTTCCAAGACACTCATAAAGGTCCCAGTCCCCGGCTGCCAGACAAACCCATGTTCTCACCTGTGTGCATATCATAGTCGCTTGGGTAAGCATAGGGGTCATAAGCAGCCTAGTAAAGAGAGACAGACAAACAGGTACAGTAATCAATTCGTGAATCCCAAACGCTCTTTCTCCGGTCTGTGTGCCCAGCAGGGGACTCCAGAGGCAAAGGGGGGCGACAGCCCCTGTTATAGGGCAGCCGGTCCCAGCCACCTTCCCTTTGGTGGTGATGGGATTTGGAGTTTCCAGTGTCTGGCTTTGGTCTGGAGTGGGGGTGGAGTCCACAAAGCCTGTATGGAATTAGCTTTAAGACATTCTTTTCCCCCTAACATCCCTACGCTGAGGACTCGCAAGCCTGCGAGAAGGCGAGTCCCCAGGTCGTGACCACACACGGAACGGGCGCACCACGGCAGAGCCCAGGGGGGTGGGAACCCGCGGAGCCGGCCCAAAGGCCAGACCTGACGAGGAGCTCGGGTTCCGTTCCGAAACACAGACCCCTCCGCCCCGGGTCAGGGGAGGGAGGACGAGGGGTCCGGGGCGGGCAGAGGCCGGCGGAGGAGGAGCCGGCAGCGGTGGCCGCGGCGTGCGGGCCCCGCGGGCAGGGCAGAGCTGGCCGCGGCCCGGGGGCTCCGGGAGAGGCCCGGACACCGCCCCGCCGCGGGGCCCAGCCCCCAGCGAGGCCTGTTTCCGTCGCGGAGGCCCGAGCACGCCGAGGGCCAGCTCACCTCGGACTCGTAGTCATCGGCGGCGTAAGACATGGCCGCGGCAGCCGGAGCACGGCCGGAGAGGGAGCAGCCCGCGCCAGCGCCTGCGCCTGCGCCGGAGGCCGGAAGTCCCGCCCCAGGGCTGGCCGGGAAACCGGAAGTCCCCGGGGATGCCGGGAATGTGCGACAACCGCGTTAGGAGGCGCCTGCATTTTTCTGGGGTGTTTGAAGGAAGGTGACGCTATAGAACGTGCGCAAATTCACAAATAAGGAATAAAGTAGTTTGGCATAAATCAGATGGACAAAGAGACACCAAAGTCAGGCCACGTGAAAAATAGCTGACAGCTTCCTAGGGCCGACTCTCCCCTGGAGGAAAGGGGGTTCGGTGGGGTGGGGGTTCCGGGGGGTCCGGTGGGAACTGAGTAGGGATTTCGTCTAAGAGATTTGCCTGCGGCAAGAAGCGTCTTCAGGCGTTCTGGCTTCTACTAGGTGTAGGGGTTGAGGCTTGGTCGCAGGCCGTGAGAGGGCTCTGAGAAAAGGCTTCCGGGCTCTGGACATGCAGTTTGAGAGCAAGCAAAGATGAGAGCGTCTGTGCCGTGAGGCCTAAGAGGAGGCCCAGGACTGGGTGGGGAGTGTCCCCGATCGCGCTGGAAGGGTGCGTTCAAGTCCAGGGTAAGCCCTCGAGTTAGCCTTGGAGC
>NW_023602078.1:0-14913 GCF_014898055.3 Talpa occidentalis | reverse complement strand
CAGCAAGTCTTCACTCTATCTGGGCTCTCTGTGATCTCGGTTTGCTTCGGCTTCTACTGCTGCTTACTGGTGCTGCTGGCGTCCCCCGTGACGCCGCCCTTAAAAAGCACAGTCTTAACTCATCTGAATCCCATCTACCTATGCCCACACCCTATTCCAGGTGCCCGCCATCAGGCATGCATTCAGGACAAGGATCCATCATCTATCCTGATGGCGGAAAGGCAGAAAAGCCTGATATTTTCTTTACCCTACAGTCCACCCCCTCAGGGTTTTCTGCCATACAGTCTATACATAATATACACAATTTTCTAAGCAAACAAACAATGCAGCCATGGCCCACAAAAGCAAATACATCAAATAACAAATACAACATAACAAAATACAACAGAACACAAATAAGTCCAGGCAGGGCACCAACCAAGTGCAAAAGACAATATTGGTACCAGCAGATGAGCCACCAAATCTGCTGCCGAAGGCACTGCTCATACGAGGGGAGGGGAAATCACACACGCATCTGCTATACACACCAGGAGCGTCAGGCTTCCTGGCCTTCTCTGGCTGTAGTCTCGGCTACAAGGCACACACAGCATCCACCCCCAGATGCACTAGCTCTGGGATTGGCAATTTTATTCTGTTGGGGGTTAATCGCCAACCCTCAGGGTTTCGTCTGCAGTCGCTCCAAACACCGGCCTTCATGGCCACCATGCGACTCACAGACCCCTGCTCTCAAGCCAACCCACTGCACAAGCACATGGGTTGGGGATCCAAACTTTGCATTTGGCTTGGGCTCCACCCCAAGCCACATTCCCCACCCGTCCCCACGGACACGGGCTCCTCAGCTCCTCACCCTCGCTCAAGAATGAGCAGGGCATCACCCACAGGTGATTTTACGAGACTCACAGTTCTTCAGCATACCCAGGTGCTTAACAGCCGCTCAGGGCTTCTCAACTTATCATCCAGTACCAGCTTTTGCCTCTTAGTGGCTTTTCTCCTCCACCTGGCTGCTGGGCATGCACAGGCTGCTTTTGGCCATCAAGGCCCACTGGCCACCCCCAGATTCCCATCTCTTGGGGTTTACAAACAAAACTGTTCCACCCCCAGGGTCCCAAAACATATCAACCTGCAAGGTCCTCCGCCTTCTGGCGGCATTGTCAGTCCAAGTTTATCAGTCCATGTCCATTGGCCTCTCCTGCGTCAGCAGCGGCCTGCTGCCTCAGGGGTCATTGGCTGGTCCTTTCCGGTGTCATGGCTGGTCCTTTCCGGTTGTCATTGCCTGGTCCTCTCGGGCCCTCCTCCCTGCGAGGTCTCGTCCCACAGCTCCGGACCGTATCCACCTTCTGTGCCGCCATGGTGCCTCCAGCGTCATCACAGGCAAACAGTCTGTTCTCCTTAGTCCCCTCCAGGTCTTCGGAGGGCTTCAATACCCGTCTGCATGGATCCTGCCGACTACGCCAATTGTAAGGGCAGGACTGGGCACAGTGCAGGTTTTCTGATCCCATGCAGATCGGGTAAAGGAGGAGTCAGAGTCCTCAGTGGTTTTGCAGGTCTTTTATTGGGGTTCAGCGGGTATATGGCAGGCAGGGGTGCTGGCTGGGGGCTGGAGGCTGGCAGGCCTCCCAGCCCCCAGCAAGTCTTCACTCTATCTGGGCTCTCTGGTGATCTCGGCTTCTGCTTCGGCTTCTACTGCTGCTACTGGTGCTGCTGGCGTCCCCCGTGACGCCGCCCTTAAAAAGCACAGTCTTAACTCAGCTGAATCCCATCTACCTATGCCCACACCCTATTCCAGGTGCCCGCCATCAGGCATGCATTCAGGACAAGGATCCATCATCTATCCTGATGGCGGAAGGGCAGAAAAGCCTGATATTTTCTTTACCCTACACCCAGGAGCTGCGGGAGGAGACCTCACCCGGAGGAGGAGATGCCCATTACGAGCAGCCCATGACCCCTGAGGCAGCAGAATCGCTGGTAAGAAAGAGACCATGATTCAGAGCTTGCCCAGTGTTGACACATGAAAAAGACTAATGAACTTGGAGTGACAATCCCCTAGAAGGAGGAGGAATCTTTGGCAGGTTAATGCTCTGTTTTGGAGACCCTGGGGGTGGATGGTATTTTTTGTAAACTCCAGGAGATAAAAATCAAGGCATGGCTGTTGGGCCTTGGTAGAAGAGCCCAGGCATCTGAGGGAGGAAGCCCTCACCTAATTTTCTGCAGCCAGGTAGAGGAGATGTATCAAAATTTAGAAAGGCAAAATCTGGTGCTGAGACTGGGAAGCCCTGAGCAGCTGTTAAGCAGCCTAAGTATGCTAAAGAAGGCCAGTGAGTCTCTTAAAATCATCTATGGGTGATACCCTGTTCATTGTTGAGGGTGAGGAGCTGAGGAACCCGTCTCTGGGGCACAGAGGGGAATGTGGCTTGTGGTGAATCCCAGAGCCAAAGAGGTCAGGACCCAAGAGAGGCCACATGTGGAGCTTGTATCCATGTGATATCGGAATTGTCAGGCCTAGACTCCCAGCCAGGAACAGATCCCAGGCTGCAGGGGAGGCACTGAGTCTCAGCCACTAGACCACCACTGGTTGGTGTCTCACGAAGCCGCAGCAGGAAGTTTGCAGATGCTCAGACAAGCAAGCAAGAAGAGGCAGGTTTGTTTAGAGAAAGAAAAAGTTTATTGAGGAGAAAAAGAACAGAAATAAAGTGGGACTCCCAGGCCAGGGAACCAGGCCTGGGAGGGGCAAGGAAGCCAAAGTGGACTTGTGTCTCAGGGAATATAGACCTTCTTTCCCTAATTATTCTAAAGCTCCACCAGTCTCTTTTGTGATTGGTTTGTTCTCGGCTGTCTCACTTAATCTGCTACTGAGTGGGGGATCTTTACATTCCTCATCTATTGAAGAAAAACAGGCTGGTGCCCACTGGTCTCAGTGCTGACCCCTCTTATCTCCCCCTTGCATAAATATCCCTGCACTCTGACAAAGGGAGGATGGTGGTCTACCAGGCATGAGTCTGCTGCCCTCCTAATTTGTAAACACTCTCTGTTTCCCCAAACTCCACCTCCCTTTATCACCTGAGGGAAACCAAGGCCAGCGTTAACAATGTTGTCCTTGGTCCTGGGATGTTTATTATCCCAGTGGAATTAGTTACATTCCTTTTGTTGCCCTTATCTCTGAAGCCTTCCTTAATTCTCTCGAGGTCCCCACCTGCACCATCTTTGAGGCTGCCTAATTCTCCCTAACTTGCCCTCGGATTCAGCCATGATGCTGCCTTTTAAGCCAAGTCTTAGCCCAGGTGAATCCCATCTACATATGCCCACACCCTACTCCAGGTGCCCTTCAGGCATGCATTAGGACTGCAGATCCATCATCAATCATAATGGCGGTGTTAGGGGAATAGGATGTCCTAAAGCTAATTCCATACAGTCTTTGTGGACTCCACCCCACTCCAGACCAAAGCCAAAAGACATTGGAAGAGACAAATCCCATCACCACCAAAGGGAAGGTTGCTGGAACCTGAGGGTGGGGTTAAGTAGCCAGGTTTGGTATAAAACCAGACACGTGGGCTATTGGGGGGGGCGGGGATTCCCTTTTTGTCTCTCCGCCAGCTGTCGGCAGATCAGGTAGGACGCATTAAAGACTTTGTTTCCCAATTTTCTCCCTGAGTTGTACATTTCCTCATTTCCCTTTCCCTTCTAAATAAACCTTTCATTAACCTTTTGTGTGTGCCTGTAGTGGAGTATAAATAAGTCCCTTTTAAGTGCGCGGGTGAGGACCCACAGCCAGGCAACCCGTTTTTACATCGGGGCTGCTCTGTAACAGCGGGAGGGCAGAAAAGCCTGATACTTTTTTATCTTACCCTATTGTAGAGGCAGGAACTGGAAGGGAGCAGGTTTTCTGATCCCTTGCAGACCGGGTGAAGGAGGAGTCAGAGTCCTTAGTGGTTTTTGCAGGTCTTTTATTGGGATTTACCCAGTACACAGCAGGCAGGAATGCTGGGGGGCCAGGAGGCTGGCAGGCCTCCCAGCGCCCAGCAAGTCTTCACTCTATCTGGGCTCTCCGGCGTTTTCTCTCTCTCGGCTTCTGCTGCTTCTCGGCTTCTCTTTTGGCTTCTTTTGGCTTCTCTTTTGTCTTCTCCTTCAGCTTCTCCTCAGCTTCTACTGGCGTCCCCGTGACGCCGCCCTTAAAAAGCACAGTCTTAGCCCAGGTGAATCCCATCTACCTATGCCCACACCCTATTCCAGGTGTCCACCATCAGGCATGCATTCAGGACTTCAAGGATCCATCATCTATCCTGATGGCGGGAGGGCAGAAAAACCTGATGTTTATCCTTACCCTACACCTACAATCCACCCCTCAGGGTTTTCTGCCATACAGTCTATATCCAAGTTATATACACGTTTCTGTTGGCAATATGAACACTGAAGCCATGGCCCATAAAAATAAACAGAATATATCACAATATAACTGAATACATAACAAAACACAACAGAACACAAATAAGTCCAGACAGGGCACCAACCTAGTGGCAAAAGACAAAATTATTGGCACCAGCAGATGATCCACCACTTCTGCTGCCAAAGGCAATGCTCATTCGAGGGAGAGGAACCACTCAGACATCTGCCGTCACACTCCAGGAGCCGTGAGGCTTCCTGGCCTTCTCTGGCTGTGGTCTTGACCACAAGCCACACACCACATCTACCCCCAGGATGCACTCACTCTGGGATTGGCGATTCTGTACTTTGGGGGTAATTGCCCAACCCTCAGGGTTTCTGTCTGCGGTCACTCCAACATTCGGCTTTCATAGCCACCAGTGCAACACGCAGACTGAGGCCAGCCCATTGCACATGCACATGGGTCGGGATCAATGTGAATCCAAGGGCAAGTTAGGGAGAATTAGGCAGCCTCAAAGATGGTGCAGGTGAGGACCTCGAGAGAATTAAGGAAGGCTTCAGAGATAAGGGCAACAAAAGGAATGTAACTAATTCCACTGGGAATAATAAACATCCCAGGACCAAGGACAACATTGTTAACGCTGGCCTTGTTTCCCTCAGGTGATAAAGGGAGGTGGAGTTTGGGGAAACAGAGAGTGTTTTACAAATTAAGAGGGCAGCAGACTCATGCCTGGTAGACCACCATCCTCCCCTTTGTCAGAGTGCAGGGATATTTATGCAAGGGGGAGATAAGAAGGGATCAGCACTGAGACCAGTGGGCACCAGCCTGTTTTTCTTCAATAGATGAGGAATGTAAAGATCCCCCACTCAGTAGCAGATTAAGTGAGATAGCCGAGAACAAACCAATCACAAAGAGACTGGTGGAGCTTTAGAATAATTAGGGAAGAAGGTCTATATTCCCTGAGACACAAGTCCACTTTGGCTTCCTTGCCCCTCCCAGGCCTGGTTCCCTGGCCTGGGAGTCCCACTTTATTTCTGTTCTTTTTCTCCTCAATAAACTTTTTCTTTCTCTAAACAAACCTGCCTCTTCTTGCTTGCTTGTCTGAGCATCTGCAAACTTCCTGCTGCGGCTTCGTGAGACACCAACCAGTGGTGGTCTAGTGGCTGGGACTCAGTGCTGGCAGCCTGGGATCTGTTCCTGGCTGGGAGACTAGGCCTGACAATTCCGGTATCATGGCGACACCAGCAGAAGAACAAGAGCAAAAGAGAACACCAGGAGGAAGAGCAAAGAGAAAGCAGAGAAGCAGAGGCCACAAGAGAATGCCAGAGAGCCCAGAAAGAGTGAAGATTCGTCAGGGGGCTGGGAGGCTTGCCAACCTCCTAGCCCTTCAGACCCCTGCCTGCCATGTACCTGGTAAATCCTAATAAAAACCTGCAAAAGCCACTGAGGGCTCCAGGACTCCCTCCTTCACCCATCTGCTCGAATCTTAGAAAACTTGCCCTGTACCTTCCCGCCGCTACAGATAGACTTGGACAAACAATTCCACCAAAAAGCAGAAGTTCGGCAGGTGGATGCTGTGACTATGGGACCTGCAGGTGGGTGGGATCATTTGCATACCTGCAGTGCCAGCAAGGCACAGAACAAACTCTCTATGATCCAGGCAGACGGGTAAAGGACAGTCCTTTTCAGGCTTTTATTGAGCTTTTTACACAATTGTAGTGCAGCACCCAGCTACACGGCAGGCAGGGGGCCCGGGGAGCCAGGAGGCTGCTAGGCCTCCCAGCCCTCTGTGAATCTTCACTCTTTCTGGGCTCTCTAGTGTTCTCTTGTGGGCTCTTTTCTGCTCTGTCTGCTGTCTCTCCTGCTGCTTCTGCTTCTGTTGCTGTTTCTTATTCTTTGCTGCTCCTGCTGGTGTTCCTGTGATGCTGCCCTTATATGCCCAGTCTCTCAGCCCACCTATGCATGCCCACACCCTACTCCAGGTGTCTGCCATCGGGCACAAGTGTAAGAACACAGGTGTCTATCATTAATACTAATGGTGGGAGAGTGGAAAATCCTGACAGTTTTCACTAACTCAACAATACCTCAGCACATGAAAATCAAAGAGTGGCTGGTAGGCCTCGGTGGTCTAAAGCAGCCTTGTCCACTGCTCAGTACTTGCCAAGGCCACAGTGGGTAGCTGTGCTCAACTAGACAGAGAACTGTTGTAGACACAGCCCAGTGTGGCAACAGCCCCTGCGGCCAGGTTAGAGTGAGGGCAGAAGCAGGCAACAGAGAAGCACAAGGCTGCTTAAAGGAGGAAGCCCTCTGTAGGGTAAGGAAAAATGTCAGGCTTTTCTGCCCTCCCGCCATCAGGATAGATGATGGACCCTTGCGGTCCTGAATGCATGCCTGATGGCAGGCACCTGGAGTAGGGTATAGGCATAGGTAGATGGGATTCACCTGGGCTGAGACTGCTTTTAAGGGTGGCGTCACGGAGACGCCAGCAGAAGCTGAGATGCAGAAAAAGCCGAAAGAGAAGCAGAGAGAGAGAGAGATCACCAGAGAGCCCAGATAGAGTGAAGACTTGCTGGAGGCCTGCCAGCCTCCCGGCCCCCCAGCACCCCTGCCTGCTTTGTACCGTGTAAATCCCAATAAAAGACCTGCAAAAACCACTGAGGACTCTGACTCCTCATTTACCCGGTCTGCATGGGATCAGAAAACCTGCTCAGTGGTCCATTCCTGCCTTTATACCCTCGCCAGGTTCTCTGCAGCCATGCAAGAGATGTATCAAAAGGCCAGCTTAGATAAGGGCCAAAAGCTGGTGCCAAGATCAGGAAGTCCTGAGCAGTTAAGCAGCTGAAAAGTATGCTAAAGAAGGCAGGCAAGCCTCTTAAAATCACGTGTGGGTGATGCCCTGCTCCCTCTTGAATAGGGTAAGGTGCTAAAGAAGAAGTCCACGGTTTACAGGTAGGGAACATGGCTTGTGATGGAGGCCAGAGCAGGAGGAAAGCCCACATGGAGAGTTTGCAATCTACAGGCCCCCAACCCATGTGCATGAACAAAGAGTTGGCCTTAGGGATCTGCTTATTACATTGGGGGCTATGGAGGCTGGAATATCAGTGTGACAGCAGTGAGATAACCCCTAGGGATTGGACAATTACCCCCAAAAGAGTATGAAATAAGTGTCCACCAACCTCAGAGTGCCTCCTGGGGTGGATGTGCTACATGGCTTGTGACTGTAGAACATAGAGAAGGCCAGGAGATGTTTTTTTTTTTAATTTAAATTTTATTTTATAGTCCCCATGCAATTACAACCCCTTATTTAGACCGCAATCCCTCTGTTCCCTGCCCCCCACCCCCCATAGAGTGTCTCTGGTTCAGAGTTGTTTGTTGATTTTGATTTTCACTTTCTTATAGTTATTCATTTTCCTGGTCCCTTATTTAAGTTTTCTAGATTCCTGCTATGAGTGAGACCATCCGGTATATTTCTTTTTCTTTCTGGCTTGTTTCGCTGAGCATGATCCCTTCCAGCACCATCCATGTTGCTGCAAATTGCATGTGTTTATCTTCTTTGAATGCTGAGTAATATTTCATTGTGTATATGTACCACATCTTCTTGATCCAGTCATCTATTTTTGGGCATTTGGGCTGTTTCCAAAGCTTCATTATTGTAAATAGTGCTGCTATAAACATAGGGGTGCAGGTGCTCTTTGGAATTGATGTTTCTGTGTCCTTTGGGTACATACCTAGGAGTGGAATTGCTGGATCATATGGAAGCTCTATGTTTGGTAGGTCCAGAAATCTCCACATAGCTCTCCATAGTGGTTGGACCAGTTTGTACCCCACCAACAGTGCAGGAGAGTTCCTTTTTCTCCACACCCTCGCCAACATTTGTTGTTGCTAGTTTTTTTAATATGTGCCATTCTCACTGGTGTAAGATGGTATCTCATGGTAGTTTTGATTTGCATTTCCCTGATTACAAGTGATGTTGAACGTTTTTTCATATGCCTGTTGGCCATTTGCATTTCCTCTTCAGAGAAGTTTCTTTTTAGCTCTTCTGCCCATTTTTTGACTGGATTATTTGTTGTTATTGAGTCTCATCAGCTCTTTGCAGATTTTTGTGATCAGTCCCTATCATTAGTGTTGTGTGCAAAATGTTCTCCCAGTCAGTGGGGTTTCTCTTTGTTTGGTTATTGTCTCTTTTGCTGTGCAGAAGCTCTTTAATTTGATGTAGTCCCAGCTGTTGATCTTTGCCTTCACTATCACTGCTTTGGGTGATGTGTCTGTAAAGATGTCTTTGATGTGCATATCACGTAGTGTTTCTCCTATATTTCCTTCTATGTATTTTATGGTTTCAGGTCTTATGTCTAGTTCTTTAATCCATTTTGAGTTGATTTTTGTGTATGGTGTGAGGTAGTGGTCAAGCTTCATTCTTTTGCATGTAGCGACCCAGTTTTCCCAGCACCATTTATTGAACAAACTTTCTTTGCTCCAATGCATAGTCTTTGCTCCTTTGTCAAAGATTAGTTGACCATAAATCTGTGGGTTTATTTCTGGATTTCTATTCGATTCCATTGGTCTGTATGTCTGTTCTTGTTCCAATACCATGCAGTTTTGATGATTATGGCTTTGTAGTATAGTTTGAAGTCTGGGAACGTGATGCCTCCATTCCCTCTTTTTTTTTTTCAGGAGAGCTTTGACTATTTGGGGTTTTTGTGATTCCATATGAATTTCATCAATAATTGTTCTATTTCTTTGATGAATGACATTGAAATTTTGATTGGAATAGCATTGAATCTGTATATTGCTTTTGGTAGGATGGCCATTTTAATAATGTTCATTCTTCCAATCCATGAGCAGGGGATGTCTTTCCATTTCTCTGTGTCTTCTTCTATTCTTTTAACAGTGTTTATAGTTTTCTTTGTATAGGTCCTTTACCTCTTTTGTTAGATTTATTCCCAAGTATTTGATTTTTTGTTTCAATAATAAAAGGGGGCCTCCCTGGTGGCGCAGCGGTTGAGCACTGGGTTGCGAAGATGCCCGTGGCCTCTGAGGTGCAGGTTCGAGCCCCGGTCTGAGGGCCGGCCACAGGAGGAGGGTCCCACATGGCGCACAGACCTCTCCTGCCGCCTGCTGCTCCCCTCAGCAGTGTACTTCGGTCCTTCTGCCTGCTCTGCTCCCCGCTTTGGCTCTGGTGAATTCTCTCACCATCCCACACTTCTGACTGTACCCAGTGCTTGTATAAATAAATAAATAAATAAATAAATAAATAAATAAATAAATAAATCTTTAAAAAATAATAATAATAATAAAAGGGATGGTTTTTTTGATTTCTTCTTCTTCAGATTTATTGTTTGTGTATAGGAAGGCTACTGATTTTTGCGTGTTGATTTTGTATCCTGCCACTTTACCTGAACTGATTGATTAGTTGAATTAGTTTTTCTGTGGAGCTATTGGGGTCTCTCTGTATATTATTAATCATCTGCAAATAGTGATAGTTTGACTTCTTTTCCTGTTTGTATTCCTTGTATGTCTTCTCTTGTCTTATTGGTCTGGCTAGGACTTCCAGTACTATATTGAAAAGCAGTGGTGAGAGTGGACATCCTTGTCTTGTTCCAGATCTTAATGGGATGCTTTCAGCTTTTCGCCATTGAGAATGATACTGGCTGTTGCTTGTCATATATGGCCTTTATGATGTTGAGGTATGTTCCTCGTATCCCAAGAATTTCAAGGGCTTTTATCGTGAATGTGTGTTGCACTTTCTCGAAAGCTTTCTCGGCATCTATTGATATTATCATATGGTTTTTATATTTCTTTTTGTTGATGTCCTGGATAACGTTGATGATTTTCGGATGTTGAACCATCCTTGTGTCCCTGGAATGAATCCTACTTGGTCTTGGTGAATTATCTTATGGATACATTGTTGGATTCTGATAGCTAAAATTTATTGAGGATTTTGCATCAGTGTTCATTAGGGAGATTGGCCTGTAGTTTTCTTTTTTTGCGTTGTCCTTGTTCTGTTTTGGTATTAGTGTAATGTTGGCTTCATAGAACGTGTTTGCTATTATCCCTTCCTTCTCAATTTTTTGGAAGAGTTTGTGAAGGATAGGCACTAATTCGTTTTTGAATGTTGGTAGAATTCATTTGTAAATCCATCAGGTCCTGGGCTTTTGTTTTTGGGAGGTTTTTGATTACCATTTCATTTTTGCTGCATATAATTGGTCTGTTTGGGTGTTCTATTTCTTCTTTATCTAGCTTGGGTGATTGTAGAGTTGTAGGAATTTGTCCATCTCCTCTAGATTGTTGAACTTGTTTCCATATAACTGTTCATAGTAGTTTCTGATTATTCTTTTGATTACTGCTGTGTCCGTTGTGATTTCTCCTCTTTCATTTATGATCCTGT
The DNA here is from genome assembly GCF_014898055.3 of Talpa occidentalis. Lineage (NCBI taxonomy): Eukaryota > Metazoa > Chordata > Mammalia > Eulipotyphla > Talpidae > Talpa > Talpa occidentalis. The sequence continues at coordinate 4,150 of NW_023602078.1, read as the reverse complement.
TTATTTGTGCTTTCTCCCTTTTTTCCTTTGTGAGCCTGGCTAGGGTTTGTCTATTTTATTTATTTTTCGAAGAACCAGCTCTTGGTTTCATTGATCTTTTGGATTGTTCCAATTTCATTTATTTCTACTTTGGTTTTATATTTCTTTTCTTTTTCTACGGTTTGGGGCTTTTTTGTTGTTCTTTTTCTAGTTCTTGAGCTTCGAGATTAGGTTGTTTGTTTGAGTTCTTTCTTGTTTCTTTATGTGAGCCTCTATTGCTATATATTTTCCTCTTATTACTGCTTTTGCTGCATCCCATACATTTAGGAAATTGGTGTCTCCTTGTCATTCATTCAAAGAATTTTTCAATTTCTTCTTTGATCTCCTCATTAGCCCAGTGGTCTTCCAGTAGTGTGGGTTTCAATCTCCATAAGGTAGGAGAGTTCCTTGGAGAAGGCCAGGAAATCTGATGGCTCTTGGTATGTGGCAGTAGGTTGCCATGAGTTGAATAGAGTGTTTCCCCACCTTGCATGCAGCAGTGTCTTCAGCAGCAGACCTGATGGACCATCTGCTGGTACCAATAACATTTTGTCTTTTCACCCCTAGTTTGGTATGCCCTAACACCTAAATGGACTGGCCTTAGTTGCATGCTGTTTTTACAGTTTGTATTACTTTTGTGGGTTATGGTTATAGTATTTCACACTTTTTGCCAAGGGAAACTTATAAAAGAATAACACGTGTGGCTCCCCTGTGGCACAGCTGTTGAGCGCTGGGTTGTGAAGCTGCCTGCAGCCTCTGCAGCGCCGGTTCGATCCCCGCTGCTGGTAAGGGTCCCACATGGCGTGCAGATCTCTCCTGCTGCGCCTGCTGCTCCCCCAGCAGTGTACTTCGTCAGTCTTCCTGTTCTGCTCCCCTCTCTGGCTCTGATGAATTCTCTCACCCTCCTGTGCTTCTGACTGTACCCAGTGCTTGTATAAATAAATTAATTAAAAAAATAAAATATTGAGTTAAAAAATAAAAAGAATAGCATGAAGATTGCGAGAAAAATCCTGATGGGGTGGATTATGGAGTTAATTAAGTGAACCAGGCTTTTTTATGCCTCCCACCTCTAGTCTCTACAGCTACCACCTGTGGTCTTGCACTCCACCTAGGTTGTGTAGATGCTTTCAACAATTGTAGGTATGCATGCATGCCTCTAATTATGAATACCTGTACCCAGAGAGCATGAGGCATGCACATATGTAAGAATGGACTCCTGTGGCTATGCCAAGAGGTGAGGGATAAAAAGGGCACCTCAGCTCTGGTGCTTAGGACACTGTGAGGCAAAACTACAAGACCACATGAGGAGAGAGGGAGAGAGGCTGCCTGCCATTCAGCACCCCCTACCAACCCCTCCCGCCTGCTCCTTGCTTGTTAGTCAAGCTGCCCAGTGTACTGTGTACCTGGTTCCCTGATCCAACATTAAAGTCCTGTAAAATCCACTGAAGCCTCCAAAATTCTCTTTTAGTCTGTGAGAACCAGCAGTGAACCTACCTGGCTGGGATGTTTGCACACCACCATCTAGTATGTCTTTATTGAAGAATGTCTGTTAGCTATGCTAAAAAAATTTTGATTGGTTTGTTCTCTTGATTTCTATGAGCTCTTTGTAAAATCTGGATATAAGCCTCTTATTGAAAGTATGATATGCATATATTTTATCCCATTTGGGTAGGGTCTTTCTGTTTTAATGATAGTTTCTTTCACTATGCAGTTTTTAATTTGATGAAATCCCATCTGCTTAGTTTTGCTTGTTTCTCTTAAAGCTTCCCCTCTCCTTCAGGGATACCTGAAGGGGTTGGATGCCGATGACCCAGCCTCGGCAAAATGTCATGTCAGGAGTCCCTGAAAGGATGAGACAGCCTGGGTGAAATTTTAAGGGCTAAGGGGAAGGGACGAGGTAGTGAGGAGACACTGACACTCGGTGAGTTGCAAGTATCTTCTACTGAGGGGCTCAGCAGGTCTTTTTTTATTCATTTTTAGCAAGCAGTGAGATGACATCACAATATGCATAGAGGCAAGCAGAAACAATCAGTGCATTCTTTCCCATAGACTTGGCTGCTAGGTGCTCTCAGCAAGAAGGCAACCTTCAAGGTTAATAGATAAAAAACTAAATATTACACTAAAACTCATTATTTCTGTCTAGACAAATACCTAAGACAGTTGATAGCCACCACTACACTTCTATCAGCTAAAGCCCAAGCATCAAAAGACTCTTCTATTCAGAAATATATGCTAAACACTACGTAATATGCACATCAAAGACATCTTTACAGACACATCACCCAAAGCAGTGATAGTGAAGGCAAAGATCAACAGCTGGGACTACATCAAATTAAAGAGCTTCTGCACAGCAAAAGAGACAATAACCAAAACAAAGAGAAACCCACCAACTGGGAGAACATTTTTGCACACAACACTAATGATAAGGGACTGATCACAAAAATCTGCAATGAGCTGATGAGACTCAATAACAACAAAGAAATAATCCAGTGAAAAATGGGCAGAAGAGCTAAAAAGAAACTTCTCTGAAGAGGAAATGCAAATGGCCAACAGGCATATGAAAAAACATTCAATATCACTTGTAATCAGGGAAATGCAAATCAAAACTACCATGAGATACCATCTTATACCAGTGAGAATGGCACATATTAAAAACTAGCACAACAAATGTTGGCGAGGGTGTGGAGAAAAGGAAACTCTTCTGCACTGTTGGGGGAGTGCAAACTGGTCCAACCACTATGGAGAGCTGTGTGGAGATTTCTGGACCTACTAAACATAGAGCTTCCATATGATCCAGCAATTCCACTCCTGGGTATTTACCAAAGGACACAGAAACATCAATTTCAAAGAACACCTGCACCCCTATGTTTATAGCAGCACTGTTTACAATAGCTAAGCTTTGGAAACAACCCAAATGCCCAAAAATAGATGACTGGATCAAGAAGATGTGGTACATATATACCATGGAATATTACTCAGCGTTCAAAAAAGATAAACACATGCAATTTGCAGCAACATGGATGGCGCTGGAAGGGATCATGCTCAGCAAAATAAGCCAGAAAGAAAAGAAAAATACCGGATGGTCTCACTCATAGCAGGAATCTAGAAAACTTAAATAAGGACCAGGAAAATGAATAACTATAAGAAAGTGAAAATCAAAATCAACAAAAAACTCTGAACCAGAGACACTCTATGGGGTTGGGGGGCGGGGAGGGGAGGGATTGGGGTCAAAATAAGGGGGTTGTAATTGTATGGGGAATATAAATAAAATTTATTGAAAAAAAAAAGAACTTCTATTCAAATGGCCTTCACCCAGAGACCAGCTGCTTTCTGGTTATCAGCTAGCAGGGTTTTCTACCAAGAAACTTCTTTTTTTTTTTTTTTAATTCTTTTTTTAAAGAGACATGTTTTTATTTATTTATTTGTTTGTTTGTTTATACAAGCACTGGGCACAATCAGAAGCGCGGGAGGGCGAGAGAATTCACCAGAGCCAGAGCGGGAAGCAGAACAGGCAGAAGGACCGAAGTACACTGCTGAGGGGAGCAGCGGGCGGCAGGAGAGGTCTGCGCGCCATGTGGGACCCTCCTCCGGAGGCCGGGGAGCAGCCGGGATCGAACCGGTGCCACAGAGGCCGTGGGCAGCCTCGCAACCCAGTGCTCAACCGTTGCGCCACCGGGAGGCCCTACCAAGAAACTTCGTAATACAGTTAATTTCATTTAAAACTTTCCTAAGAAACTTCTAAAAAAAGAAAGGACTTACTATAATTGAAGGACTTACTATAATTGTAAGGACTTACTATAATTGTTGTCCTGGGTTGCTTTTCAGGCATGCTCATGTATAACAAATTCTTTCCCATTGTCAGGCAGGCCAAATTACAGGTGTTTAATTTTAGCAGGTATTTCTTAGTGCCATTTACTAACAGTATTCAATACGTATAATTTATTGCCCAATGTACTTTCCGAGAGTTTTTTCTTATGTGAACAAGAACAAAAAAACAAAGGGTGTTTATAGGGTTATAGATTAATCTTCAGCCCAGGGTGTGAGGCACAGGAATCTTCAGCCCCAAGGTGTGAGGCCATTTTTCTAGCTGCTTGCCAGTGTCTTTACCTGGCTGGGGCAGCAAGGCACCCCA
>NW_023602077.1:0-14924 GCF_014898055.3 Talpa occidentalis | reverse complement strand
AATTAAAGAGTTTCACTGACCACCAGCCCGATTATAATGTGACAGATACCACAAATGCCCAGGAACTTTCCTTTCTCCATTTGCTGTCCAATCTGAGCATTGATGACAATCACTTTCAACCCAATGTCCTTCATTACGAAACAAAAACTACTCTTTCTCCATGTTTCATTTAAACAAATGGAATGAGGAGGAAAAAGAAGCAGTCTGAACACTTTAGAAGAAAACTTTATCTAAATTAACTAAATTTTTAAAACTATGACTAGAAACAAAATGAATGGAACATGTTGATCAAAAAAAGTAGTAGTTTTACTTCATTGACTATTCCTATGGTTTTCCAATTGTGTTTGTAAACAAATTTAAAATCAGTTTATGCTAAGTATTGTTTTCATTTCCATAACAAAACATTTAGTCCATACTGGTATTTTGCCAACATTTTTTATTTGACAAAAAAATGCCAACCTTCACTAAATACTTAATTTAATAACATTAAGGCAATATTATAAACATCCAAATTTATTTGACATATCTTCTTCTAAAAGGAAATTGTATTAGGATTGTAGCAAATCCAGGAAAGTAATTAAAATGAGTTCATCTACCCAACAGAATTAAAATACTTCTAACACATTCATTCAAAGCACCAGCCTTATCTATAACGGTAAGAAAAATAATTACACCATTATCACATACCCCAACGAAAACAGGGAGAATTGATATAATTAACAAAACCGAACTAGAAACATTTTTCACTGAAGATATGGAGAAACAGGGAAAGACAGGATTTCACAGCCTATTAATGATGCAACTAAAACTTTAAAAGGTTACTCTTTAAGACTGTTTCCTTCCATTTGGGGCTGTTAATCATCCTTGCAGCTTTTTAAAATCCAAGAACACAGTATTTCACACTGTAAAGGAGAATTTGGTTAAACTCTACCATTTCTACAACACAGTTTAATGGCTGCTTAATCTAACAGGGATTTGACTTGAATTCAGCATGTAAATGACTCAATAAGTCCTAAATTTAAAATTATTTAGCTTATGCTGTGGAATAAGGGGGCTTTCTTCTTTTCACTTCCTCTTTTAAATATTCTCCATATGCTTTCATTTCTATGGAGCAGTAAGCAAAGTGGAATCTTAGTTATTTCATTAAGAAACTCTTTTCCTTGATTTAGCACAAGAAAGGTAGATACAAAATGTGAAAATAAACTTTAGAGTAAAATACCCTCTCTCTTCTCTCTCTGTAATTAAATTTCCAAAATTAGATCTTTAAAGTTCTAAAGAAATTCAAACACACCCGTTGTATTCTCAGTCGTGATTTCAGCACTAGGTCAAATGACCCTTCCTTACTACAAATAGCAGAGACACACATACAACCACAACCAGTTTTCTTGGTTTCACTTAATTCCAGTTTTTCTAAAAAGCTGATTTCAACTTCAAGTTCACACAGAAGAGAAGGACCAGGGCATCATTTACAACAATGACTGAAGCCTACTGTAGTGGGCAAAAATATGCAGGGGAAGGAGAAATATCAAGGTACCACCTATTAAGGTTAAAAACTAAGACCCCACTCCTTGTCCAGCAGGCAGGTTTGGGAGGCTTGAATAGGTCAGGAAATTGATAAAGGTACCTTGGGGCCCAAACTGTAAGATCCATCACCATGACCAGGAAAACTAGCCCAGCTCCAGGAGTGCAGAAGCAGAGGCCAAGACATGTTACTATGTCAAGGACCAGACATCCCAGAGACAACTGGTGTGAACTGGTGGCCCATGTAAGAAAAGCCCACAAAAACAGAGTATGAAAGAGAGCCTCAAATTCTTCTTCCTACACAGACATGCTTCTCTCATCTCGTCCCCTACTCTCTTGCAGGGTATTTCAATAAATCGCCTTTTTTGGTCTCCACTCTGTTTCTGGTGAATTCTTTCACCCTTGTGCCTCCAGTCTCACCCCTATACCTACTGTGAAAAATGCTGACTGATCCAAAATCTACAATGTCTTCTTAGTAAACAGAGCTCATCCCCACAATTAACACCATATTTGAAAAGAATGACAACTAAAAGCATACTGATCTCTTAGAAAATAATTTTCTAGTAAGAGAAAAGTGTGATATAGTTGATAGAAAATGGTAATGATAACTCATTAATGCTAATACTTTGTAAGGGAGTGATTTTGTCCATAAGGTTCTAAAGTCATATATTTCACTGAGTGCTTTGTTGTTGGGTATGGTGCAGTAATAGACATCTGAGGAGGTATGAACCTATATCCCTAATTCATAAGCAGTGTTGTAAATCAATGTTACCTCAAATATATAAGTGTGTGTGTGTGTATATATATATGTACACATATATATACATATATAAATAAAAAGATGACAAATATGATATAAAGAGTACTAGATTTGGTGTCAGAAGACAGAGATTCTGGTTTTAGCCCTAATATTATCCAGTACTATGGTCTTATGTGAGCCACTTAAAGTATTTCATCTCTAAAAGATGAGAAATGAACTTTAAATAATGCCTAATATTCTTCCCCGCCTTTGCACGGTCTAAGTCTACCTTTGTTCCTGAATGTTCTATAAAACAAGGTCATAAAATGTGCACATTAACATAAATATTTTTTCTGATCATTCTGGGATGTTGAACACTCTAGACTAATCCCCTATTACTGGGTATACTTTGTTAAAAGTGACACGTGAATTTAATTCCATGGCAGTAAGTATATCATCAGTACCCATCTATTCTTACATATTTGTTAGGCCAATCCTGACTAACCAGGCTATTGTGTTTACAAGGCCAGTTTATTTGCACTGATTTATAACCCCTTGTATATCTAGTTAACTACCATATGGCTTGTTCTGCATTGGCTGAGTAATAAAAGCCTACTGAATGAGGCATGCTATCTATTCCAGACGGCATTAAAAGGCACACCTTGAGATACAATGAGCCCAGAGCAGTCAGGAAGCTAGTCACAGTCACAGTAATACGGACAGGACTGACAGAACAGCTGGTGGCAGGTTATCAAGCCTCTTTATGCAGAGCCTGCACAGGCTCAGGTATAACCATCAGAAAGAACCACTGAGCTTAAGGCTTTTTTTGGTTGTTTTGTTTTGTTTTTGTTTTTTGCTTTCTTAGAGCACAGAAGGATAATGATGTAAATTAAATAAAATGGGTAGAACATTTCTAAGCCCACGAAGTGATGCTTCTGTTTCAAATGTCTGGTTTGGAGAATCAAACAACATTCAATGACCATCTATGATATGCCAGGCGTTCTGCTAGGTGCCGGGAACACAAGAAACACAAATAGGAAAAAGACAAGGCCCCATTAGGTGCTCACAGTCTAACGGAAGAGAAAGGAAAACCACTAATCACAGGATGGTATGGTAACCAACGCTCCATCAACAGAGGGAAAGTTCCCTGAGAAAGCAGAAAATGAGACATGTAAAAGAGGACAAGGAGGGCATTCCAGGTAGCAGGACCAGCAAGGACAAAGGCCTGGGGTCAGGAAGAATGTGCAGAAATATTCCCTGTAAAAGGATTTAGTGTGCGCAGGAACCAGAGTGGCAAAAAGAAGCAAAATTTATTTTATGGAATGAACAACCTAATTTTGGAAAAGACATTAGAAAGGGCAAAGCTAACCTGAACAAAAAAGAAATGTGATTTCCTTCATACTTCAAAAACCTCACAAGGGAGTTCACTTTAACTAATGCTACTAGGGCACTTTCTTTTGATTACAGTGGCATCTTTCCAGAACGAAATCTTTAACACCTTGGCAATTACAGTCTCTCACTTTTACTAATGTTTGGTTGTGCACCTGGATTTTCTAGAGACCTAGTAAAAGGCCACTGGAAAATTTGAATATATTCTAATTTTAGGAGGCTGCCATATGCTAGATGCTCAAACTATAATAATGATACATGCAGACATACGTTGATAGCAAATAGAACCAATAACACAAAAAGGGTCAGTGAGTAATGTTCTATCACTTCTCCTCTTACAATCTCTTAAGCCATTTATGTAAGCCATGACTTTAAAATGCCTTCTTTTTTCAAGTTATATTCTTGAACCACAACAATTTGGAAAGTAACTCCTAAAAAAAAAATAAGCAGCTAATTTTTAAAATGAAACAATCTTGTATAAAGCTCTAATTATCACTTCAGCATTTGTAGATTAGATCTATATTTGAGGTAGAAAAAAATAACATTTTTGACAAGGTCTCTGGAAGGAGTGAGGAAAGCCGCTATTATTTTCATCAGAGTGACTTTAAAATCACAAGCTAAATTGTTAACACCAACATGGAAAAAATCAGTAAGTAGGTCAAAAGTTGTTAAACTAAAGGAGAAAACAAAATCAGTAAATGAAATCTTTGTCCTCTTTTTACATTAAGTTTTGTCTCACCCCCTGCTCCCCTCAGCCGTTCATTTCAGTCAATCTGCCTGTTTGTCTCCCCACTCTGTCTCTGGTGAACTCCCTGCCTCTCTGGCCTGTACCCCAGTTCTTGTATGAATAAATAAATAAATCATTAAAAAACCCTAAGTGTCCAACAACAGATGACTAGAATAAGAAGCTGAGATACATACACACAATGGAATACTATTCAGCTATAAAAAAGCTGAACGCCTGACATTTACAACAACATGAATAGAACTGAAGGGAATTATGTTAAGTCAAATAAGCCACAGAGAGAAAGGCAAATACAGAATGATTTTTACTCAAAGGTGAAATACAAAGAGACAAAGCAAAGGAACTGACAAAACTAAACTAAAACAAATCCGAAAAGTATGACTGCAGAATTGAGGCTAATACAGTGGGACAGTGGGAACAAGGTAGGGAGGGAACAAGGTGGTGTATAATGGTATATGATAAGTGGATATGGGTGCTGTGGTGGTCAGTGGGGGGTGGTGATGTACATCTGAACAGGTGTGAACCCATTCCCCTGAGTCTTATATTGCACTGTAAACCAATGGTACCACAATAATTTTAATTTTACTTTATTTTTTTAATTTTTTTTAAATTTTACTTTAAATATGTGTGTATGTACACATATGCATGTATTTCCTCTGTTCCTTTCTCTCCTCTCCTTCTGGTATTTTCCTTCCATTATTCCCTTCTGGTATTACACATTTTATGATTTCCCCAGTTCTTAGATAGTCTGTTCTCTCTTTGTTCTGTTTTCTCTTTGTATTTGAGTATTGGAAGTTTCTACTGACATTTTTTCAAGCTCACTGATTGTTTCCTTGGCCATGTAGTCTTTTTCAATGAGCCCATTGAAGGTATTCTTCATTTATGCCACAGTAATTTGATCTCCAGTATTTCCTTTTGATTCTTTCCTACAGTTTTCATCTCTCTGTTTAAATTACCCATCTGTTCTTGCACATTGCCCTCTATTTCCATTAGAACCCCTAGAATATGAATCATAGCTGCTTTAAATTCCCAATATGATAATTCTAACATCTGAGTCATATCTGAGTCTGGTTCTAATGCTTACTCTGTCTCTGCAAACTGTACAGTTTGTCTTTAATATGCCATATAATTTTTATTTTGGAAAGCTATACAGGATGCACTGAGCAAAAGTAACTGACACTTTTTGTGTGAAGTTTCATCTTATTCTGACTAGGGGTAGTCAGAATATTTACTATTTGCTATAGGTACAGATATAAGTGGCTAAATATTTCTCTAATGTCCTTGTTTTTGTCCTTGTTGTCTTTGGGTTTCCCTAAAGACTTCTTAAATAATGCTCAAGATAATACAATAGCTAAGCTTTGGAAACAACCCAAATGCCCAAAAATAGATGACTGGATCTAGAAGATGTGGTACACGGGCCTCCCCGGTGGCGCAGCGGTTGAGCGCTGGGTTGCGAAGCTGCCGGCGACCTCTGCGGCGCTGGTTCGATCCCCGGCTGCTCCCCGGCCACCGGAGGAGGGTCCCACATGGCGCCCAGACCTCTCCTGCCGCCCGCTGCTCCCCTCAGCAGTGTACTTTGGTCCTTCTGCCTGCTCTGCTCCCCGCTCTGGCTCTGGTGAATTCTCTCACCCTCCCGCGCTTCTGACTGTACCCAGTGCATGTATAAACAAAGAAACAAACAAACAAACAAACAAATAAATAAATAAAACATGCCTCTATTTAAAAAAAAAAAAAAAAGAAGAAGATGTGGTACATATACACCATGGAATATTACTCAGCATTCAAAAAAGATAAACACATGCAATTTGCAGCAACATGGATGGAGCTTGAAGGGATCATGCTCAGCGAAATAAGCCAGAAAGAAAAAGAAAAATACCAGATGGTCTCACTCATAGCAGGAATCTAGAAAACTTAAATAAGGGACCAGGAAAATTGAAAGTAAAAATCAAAATCAACAAAAAACTATGAACCAAAGACACTATATGGGGGGTGGGGTGCGGGGAGGGGAGGGATTGGGGTCAAAATAAGGGGGTCGCAATTGTATGGGGAATATAAAAATAAAATTTATTTAAAAAAAATAATGCTCAAGATAAGAAGTTCTTTAAGTTGTTGTTCCCTGCTATGACACAGGAACCCTACTGTGCAGCAGTCACTGTGGGGTGGGGATGAGAAGAGTGGGAGCACCCATGGTACTATGATTAGATCAGTCTTTTAAGTGAGTCTTCCCCCCTCCAAACTGACTTTCACCAGATTTTTTTCAGTTTTCTGGTCTTTCCCACCCCCTGAAACAGGAAAATGAGAGGCAGGCCACAGTTGGCATCTCACTTGTCTACATGAAAGGCTAGAGAGAACTGGAATTTCCTTTTCCCCTGGTCAGTGAGGCTCTGATAAAGACCCAGTGAATTAATAAGAACAGAATTCTCTGAATCTTTTTCAAAATGACTACTTTTGCCCCTTTTCCTGCCAGAAGCATAAGGAAACTTTTCTCCAGTCTGCATTAGGAGAACCTGGCAGGGGTCCTGGAGGTAAAACTCAAGAAAGTCTGCCCCTTCCCAAGACCAGACCATCTGAAGTTTTAACACTGCCTTGCCCACATTAAGTCACCAGTAATTCATCCATAGTTTAGCGTGTCCTACCCCAGTGCTGGTTTCCACAGAGAGTTCTGCTCAAGAAGTGATCAGTCTATCTGTCTCTAATTTTGGAGGCAGTGGTTTCCTCTGTGACTTCAATTCTCTGCTAGATCTAAGAGGCCTTGTTGATTTTCAGTTTGTTCACCTTTTATCTCATTGTATGGACATGAGGGGTGACTTCTGATTTCTTTCTTTCTTTTTTTTTTTTTTGTGGGACCCTCGCCGGCGGCCGGGGATCGAATCGGCACTGCAGAGGATGTGGGCAGCCTCGCAGCCCAGCGCTCAACCGCTGCGCCACCAGGGGAGGCCCATGACTTCTAATTTCTTTAGATACCAGACCACCAGAAACTGGAATTACCTATTTTTTAAGTATATAGTCATTCCAGTATAGTCGTAAAATTTCTAACTTGGTTTTAAGCCTCTACATAGCACTCTCTATCTCATTCTAGCTTTCCAAGTGTGAGAGCTCCCATTTTATAGCTTTTAGAGCTCCCACTTTATAGCTTTTATTAGATTTTACAAATTTTAAGAGGTTAATATTACTGTATGATTTTTAATTTTGTTGACAGAAATATTAACATCATAAAGCTACACTTTATTGACCTAAAAATTCAATTAGCCAAAGGGCTGTGACCCTGCCAGTAAGGAGGTAGTAAAAAATATTAACAATGGGGCTCTTCTTGGCCCCTCCCAGGTACCTTATACCTGGAAGTCTTTGTTCTTTGTCTTTTCTTAAAATAAACTTCTCTTTCTAAGACAAGATTTGTTTCTCACGGGCCTCCCTGGTGGTGCAAGGGGTTAAGCACCACACTATGAAGCAATCCGCAGCCTCTGCAGCATGAGTTCGATCCCCGGCGGCCAGGGAGCAACCCACATGGTGCAGCAGACTTCTTCTGACTCACCTGCTGCTCCCCTCAGCAGTGTATTTCAGTCAGTCTGCCTGTTCTGTTCCCCACTCTCTCTGGTGAATCCTCTCACCCACTGTGGCCTGTACCCCAGCTCTTGTATGCATAAATAAATCTTTTAAAAAATATATTAAAAATGTTAATACTGCAAAGTGTAATTAAATCAAAATGCACCTTAAAATACACCCAACAATGCTTGCTTGTGCTTAAGAACATACACTTTGGAGGCAAGAAGAAATGTGTTTATATCTTAACTCTTCAGTCTTCCTAGCTGCGTTACTATACTTGCTTCCCTGATCATCACCTTTCCCCCTCTATAAAATAAGAATAGTAAAACCTACCTCGGTTGAGTCGGAGGGGGGCGGAGCAACATGGCGGCGAGGAGACGCTGCGAGTAAGATCTCCCATTAAAAAAAGTGAATAGGGAGGAAAAGCGGCAGGTCCCAGTGAGAACTGGGACACGGAAGATAAACGGGTGACGCCAGCGAACTGCCCAAAGAAGAAAGTGGCCATAAAAGAGGACTAGAAGGGAGGGAAGCGCAGAACCCTGCTCCCCTCCCCCGCCCACAGAGGCGGCACTCTCCGCCCGGCAGAGAGGAGGAAACAACAAACCAAAACAACCAACAAGAACAAACGACGCAGCAAGCGGGACTGTGAGCGGAAAGGAACTATTGCAGCCACCACACCCCGTGAACGGGAGCTGAGGCGAACCCTGCAGGATCCGCCGCGGCGGTGAGCGAACGGCTCCGGGCGCCATTAGAGAAGAACAAAGACCCCGGGAGACGCGCACACAGCCCGGGCTGCCGGTAAGCCTGCGCGGGAAACGCTGCGCGCCTGGCGCGCTTGAAAAGCAAGTGCAGACCGGGATCGCGGCTGCCCAGGTCCCCGCGCCTGCGACCTAGGCTTGCGGGGAGACGACCTAGGCTTGCGGGGAGACGCACGGAGGTCCTCACTGAGGTGAAGGTCCCTCCCTGAGTAAGCAGGAACCAGGCGCCCAGGCACGGGAGCCGGGTGCAAAAGGCGCCATTCCCGCGCCACTGAACTGGGCTACAGCCCGCGTCCTGGACCTGAGGGCTTTGAACTGAGACCCGGGGCACGAAAATTCGGGGCGTGGTTTCTCCACGATGGTGGGGCACAAGGCAGACACAGCACCCCAAAGCTGTTGAGGTGTACCCTACCATTCCCGCTCTGTTCTCTGTCCCACGGGGTGGGGGGAGGCGAAAAACAGCCCCCCAAGGACAATAGGAGAGATCTCTGGCGCCACCTAGCGACCAGGAAAAAAAAAGTCACTAACACCCTATAAAACAGGACATCTCTTAAGTCTGCTTGAAAAGGGCAGAAGGTTTCTGGAGGACCCAGTGGCCAGCCGGGAAGTTATTCCACGCCAGCCCCTTCCGACCAGCAGTCTGAGCCCACAGAGGGAGCAGGCACCCACGTCCGGGGCAGACCGGGTGCGCAGAAGAGTGTGCCTGAAACCGGAGGCGCAGGGACTGCATCCCGCTTCGCCATTTGAGAACAGGGACATTTCTTCAGTAAAAACTGCCTAAAACCAGCAGAAAGCTTCCCCAGAAGACAGAGATGGCTCCTGGAAGAGCCAGAGGGGAGCGGAGAAGTTCACCCAAGATGTCAGTCAGTCCGAGCAACACAGTGTCCCAACGCATACGACAAATTAGAAAACAGACAGTAGGGAGTAGAAGAACCACACGCACCCTAAAAAACTCCTCAGGAAAGAAGCACACCACAAAAAGAAAACCACTCCCCAGATTGCAACGACAGCAACTTGGAAGAACTTCTGAGCCTTCCAGAAAGAGAATTTAAAATTGCCATGATTAAAAAAGTGATAGATCAGAAGAAGGAAATTGAGTCCCTAAAGAGGGAAGTAAGAGAAATGCAGGAGATCAAAGAATTAATGGAGGAACTAAAGAACTCTGGGAAAAGCAATGAAAGCAGAATAGATGAAATGGAAGAACGAATAAGTAATCTTGAAGACACAGAAATAAAAAGAACCAAAACAGAAAAGGAAAGAGAAGTACGAAGGAAAAAAGAATGAAGAAAGACTTCGGGAACTATCTGACTCCATGAGGAAGGAAATATAAGAGTTATAGGAATTCCAGAAGGAGAGGAGAGAGATGTAGGAACAGAGAAAATATTCATGGATATAATTGAAGAGAACTTCCCAAATGAGAAGAAGGAGCTGAAAATTGATATACAAGAAGCAAGAAGAACACCAAACTTCCACGACGAAAGGAAAAACACAGCAAGACACATAATAGTAAAGCTCCCAAGAATCCAGGACAAGGAAAAAAATAATGAAGCTGACAAGAGGGAAGAAACAGATAACATTCAAAGGAAAACCAATCAGGCTGACATCAGACTTCTCTGAAGAAACACTACGGGCAAGGAGAGAGTGGAGGGACATAGTCACCAGACTCCAAGAAAACAGATGCCAACCAAGAATACTCTATCCCGCAAAGCTCTCTTTCTCCATGAAGAAAGAATATGGACCTTCCCAGACAAAGAGAAACTCCGGAATTTCATTGCGACTAAACCCCCACTCCAAAAAATACTACAAGGAATCCTAAAGCCAGAACCTCAGAGGGACGAATAACAACGAAAGAAGACCAAAAAAAAAAAAGTTATTAAAAGAATAAATAAATAAAATCAAAGGAAAGACAAACATAATGGCAAATACAGATGCTAACATATCAATATTAACTCTAAATGTAAATGGACTAAACTCTTCAATAAAAAGACACAGAGTTGCAGCCTGGATTAAGAAAAAAACCCAACCTTTTGCTGTCTCCAGGAAACACATTTAGCTACAAAAGATAAAAATAGGCTCAAAGTCAAAGGATGGAAAACAATCCTACAAGCAAATGGGCCAAAAAAGAAAGCAGGGAACAGCTATACTTATATCAGATAAAACAGACTTCAAACTCAAAAAAATAAAAGAGACCCCAATGGTCACTACATTATGATTAAGGGGACAATACTTCAAGAAGAAATAACACTCATTAACATATACTCACCAAACGAAAGAGCACCAAAATATATCAGACAACTGTTGTCCTCTCTGAAAACAGACATCAGAGAAAACACCATATGTAGTGGGAGACTTCAACACACCACTATCAACAATGGATAGATCAACAAGACAAAAAATAAGTAAAGAAACTAAAGCTCTAAATAAGGACCTAGAGCATTTGGGCTTAACAGACCATCTATAGAACACTAAACCCAAAAAAAACGGAGTACACATTTTTCTCAAGCGCACACGGATCATTCTCCAGGATCGATCACATACTGGGGCACAAGACAAACATCAACAGATACACCAAGATTGAAATCATACCAACCATCTTTTCTGACCACGAAGGCATCAAACTAGAAATAAATCATAAAAAGAAGGCAAGGAACTATCCTACCTCATGGAGATTAAAAGCCACACTACTGGAAGACCACTGGACTAACGAGGAGATCAAAGAAGAAATTAAAAAATTTTTTGAATTGAATGACAAGGAGGACACCAATATCCTAAATGTATGGGATGCAGCAAAAGCAGTAATAAGAGGAAAATATATAGCAATAGAAGCTCACATCCAAAAACAAGAAAGAACTCAAAGAAACAACCTAATCTCGAAGCTCAAAGATCTAGAAAAAGAACAACAAAAAAACCCCAGAACCAGTAGAAGAAAAGAAATAATAAAAACCAAAGCAGAAATAAATGAAATTGAAACTAAAAAAACAATCCAAAAGATCAATGAAACCAAGAGCTGGTTCTTTGAAAAAATAAATAAAATAGACAAACCCCTAGCCAGGCTCACACAAGGAAAAAAGAAGAGGGAGAACGCACAAATACACAGAATCATAAATGAAAGAGAGGAGAAATCACAACGGACACAGCAGAAATCAAAAGAATAATCAGTAACTACTATGAACAGTTATATGGAAACAAGTTCAACAATCTAGAGGAGATGGACAAATTCCTACAACTCTACAATCACCCAAAGCTAGATAAAGAAGAAATAGAACACCTAAACAGACCAATTACAAGCAGCGAAATTGAAATGGTAATTAAAAACCTCCCCAAAACAAAAGCCCAGGACCTGATGGATTTACAATGACTTCTACCAAACATTCAGAGACGAATTAGTGCCTATCCTTCACAAACTCTTCCAAAAAATTGAGAAGGAAGGGACAATACCAAACACGTTCTATGAAGCCAATATTACACTAATACCAAAACCGAATAAGGACAACACAAAAAAGGAAAACTATAGGCCAATCTCCCTAATGAACACTGATGCAAAAATCCTCAATAAAATTTTAGCTATCAGAATCCAACAAGTATCCATAAGATATTCACCACGACCAAGTTGGATTCATTCCAGGGGCACAAGGATGGTTTAACATCCGAAAATCAATCAACGTTATCCAACACATCAACAAAAAGAAATATAAAAACCATATGATAATATCAATAGATGCTGAGAAAGCTTTCGACAAAGTGCAACACCCATTCATGATAAAAGCCCTTGAAATTCTTGGATACAAGGAACATACCTCAACATCATAAAGGCCATCTATGACAAGCCAACAGCCAGATCATTCTCCAATGGTTGAAAGCTGAAAGCAATTCCATTAAGATCTGGAAACAAGACAAGGATGTCCACTCTCACCACTGCTTTTCAATATAATACTGGAAGTCCTAGCCAGAGCAATAAAAGACAAGAGAAAGACATCCAAGGAATCCAAATAGGAAAAGAAGAAGTCAAACTATCACTTTGCAGATGATATGATAATATACATAGAGAACCCCCAAATCTCCACAGAAAAACTAATTCAACTCATCAATCAATTCAGTTAAAGTGGCAGGATACAAAATCAACACGCAAAAGTCAGTAGCCTTCCTATACACAAACAATAAATCTGAAGAAGAAGAAATCAAAAAACACCACCCCTTTTATTATCGAAACAAAAAAAATCAAATATTTGGAAATAAATCTAACAAAAGAGGTAAAGGACCTATACAAAGAAACTATAAAAACACTGTTAAAGAAATAGAAGAAGACACAAAGAAATGGAAAGACATCCCCTGCTCATGGATTGGAAGAATAAACATTATTAAAATGGCCATCCTACCAAAAAGCAATATACAGATTCAATGCTATTCCAATCAAAATCTCAATGGCATTCTTCAAAGAAAAGAACAATTATTGATGAATTCATATGGAATCACCAAAAACCCCCCGAATAGCCAAAGCTCTACTGAAAAAAAAAGAAGGAAATGGAGGCATCACACTCCCAGACTTCAAACTATACTACAAAGCCATAATCATCAAAACTGCATGGTATTGGAACAAGAACAGACATACAGACCAATGGAATCGAATAGAAATCCAGAAATAAACCCACAGTTCTGGGTCAACTAATCTTTGACAAAGGAGCACAAAAGCAAAGACTAGCCTTGGAGCAAAAGAAAGTTTGTTCAATAAATGGTGCTGGGAAAAACTGGGTCGCTACATGCAAAAGAATGAAGCTTGACCACTACTCACACCATACACAAAAATCAACTCAAAATGGATTAAAGAACTAGACATAAGACCTGAAACCATAAAATACTAGAAGGAATATAGGCGAAACACTACGGGATTTGCACATCAAAGACATCTTTACAGACACATCACCCAAGCAGTGATAGTGAAGAGAAAGATAACAGCCGCACTGGGACTACATCAAATTAAAGAGCTTCTGCACCGCAAAAGAGACAATAACAAAAACAAAGAGAAACCCCACCAAACTGGGAGAACATTTTTGCACCCAACACTATGATAAAGGACTGATCACCAAAATCTGGCAAAGAGCTGATGATACTCAGCAACAACAAAGAAAATAATCCAGTCAAAAAATGGGCAGAAGCGCTAAAAAGAAACTTCTCTGAAGAGAGGAAATGAAAGGCCAACAGACATATGAAAAAATGTTCAACATCACTTGTCATAGGGAAATGCAAATCAAAACTACCATGAGATACCATCTCACACCAGTTGAGAATGGCACATATTAAAAAAAACTAGCAACAACAAATGTTGGCGAGGATGTGGAGAAAAAGGAACTCTTGTGCAGTTGGTGGGAGTGCAAACTGGTCCAACCACTATGGAGAGCTGTGTGGAGATTTCTGGACCTACTAAACATAGAGCTTCCATATGATCCAGCAATTCCACTCCTAGGTATTTACCCAAAGGACACAGAAACATCAATTCCAAAGAGCACCTGCACTCCTATGTTTATAGCAGCACTGTTTACAATAGCTACGCTTGGAAACAACACCCAAATGCCCAAAAAAAATAGATGACTGGATCAAGAAGATGTGGTACATAATACCATGGAATATTACTCAGCATTCAAAAAAGATAAACACATGCAATTTGCAGCAACATGGATGGCACTGGAAGGGATTCATGCTCAGCGAAATAAGCCAAAAAGAAAAAGAAAAAAATACCGGATGGTCTCACTCATAGCAGGAATCTAGAAAACTTAAATAAGGGACCAGGAAAATGAATATAAGAAAGTGAAAATCAAATCAACAAAAAAACTATGAACCAGAACACTTTTTGGGGGGTGGGGGGCGGGCGGGAGGGGAAGGATTGGGGTCCAGAATGGGGCGTGTTTGCAATTGTATGGGGGAAATATAAAAATAAAATTTAATATTTAAAAAAAAAATAAATAAAAAAAAAAAATAAAAATGGACTCAGAATTAAAAAAAAAAAAAAAAAAAAAAAAAAAAAAAAAAAAAAAAAAAAAAAAAAAACCTACCTCACTGGATTATTTTAATCGGTGAACTTAAAGTGCTTTACACCTAAGTGCATGGTATAAATTGCACTTGTTTCTGTGTTTTCATTATTGTTTTTGCTGTAAACTCCTTCACTTGCTATAGCATGTGAAAATATCTCAATTATACAGTCTATGACTTTATAAGATAAGAAGATAAATCAAGA
>NW_023602076.1:0-14925 GCF_014898055.3 Talpa occidentalis | reverse complement strand
TTCAATAAAGTTATGGCATTAATTTTTTCAGATGAATTAGGCAATTTTACAGATGTAGCAATTGTCACCTGGTATTTTCAGTTAAGATGAGGTTGACTATTTTGAATGAATAAACAAAGACTTAAATTGAGTTGTCAAACAATAAACATATGTGAAGTAGAACTTTGTATTCAGTTTTAAAAATAATAATTAAACAGGCCTCCCCTGGTGGAGCAGAGGTTGAGTGCTGGGTTGCGAGGCTTCCCCCGCAGCCTCTGCAGCGCCAGTTTGATCCCCGGCCACCGGTGAGGGTCCCACAAAAAACAGAACAAAACAAAAAACAACAAAAAAATAAACTAAACACACAACATGTGAACCTACAGTTTTAGCCAGTAATTCAAACATTAATGATTTAGTTTCAGCAAAACAAACACACCCATCAAGTTACATTAACGTTGTAGGTTTGAATATCAGTCAGAATATCCATTACTTCTTGTTGTTTTTTTGTTGGACTCTACTTACCATATATGTATTTTCTGGTTTATAGTATAAAAGCTATAACACAAGACATTTATACATGGTTTCATGTTCATATAACTTTAAGTAACATTATAATAAAAATAATTTAAAACAACACTGGTGTTAATGGAAATTCTTTTCTTTAGAAGTAACTCTCTTTTGACTATAAAATTTTTTATTGAATTATTACAAGTGAGGATAAAAGGGATCTTTAATAGCATAACACAAATACCATAATGATGAAGCACTGAAAAATACTGATTACATTTTTGAATAATGATGCAACCATCTCAAATAAAAATATCAACAAAGAATAGCACATTAAAAGAAACGTATCAACTGAGATTTCTTCCCAATAATGTAAGAATAACTCAATATTAACTTGATAAAACTATATTATTAATAAATAAAAAGAAAACCCATATGATATCTTCACAGATGGAAAAGGGAAACAATAAAATTTAACATTTTATTTTTGGCAAAACTTTTGATAAAATAAATGCATTCTTTTTTTACATAGTGAGAGATATATACCTTAACCATAAAACATTATGCTAATGGAAAAACACTAGAAAGGTTTATCTTAAAACTAGGACCAAAACATCCCTGCTCTGTCTCTGGTGAATCCTCTCACCCTCCTGCACATCTGGCCTGTGCCCGGGTTCTTGTATGCATGAATGGATGAATCTTTAAAAAAAACACAAACAAACTAGGAACAAACAAAGATGTCCTTCATAATCGTTATTACTTAACATGGTTTTGGAGGTACAGTTTTCCCCCCACAATCTGAAAGTAGAATGTTCCTATTTGGTATAATTTGGTATGTTATTTTGGCATTCTAGCAATACTAAACATTTTTCTTTATAAACTAATGGAAATAGCATTTCCAGGCCTCAAAATAAGCTACCAAGTTACACAAAATAGGAACTATCTACTTATGGACAATGGGGGAAAGCAGTTATTAGCCATGCAAATAGATGAATGAGAATAAGGCATAAAAATTGGAACAAAAGAAGCAAAAATTATGATTCATTGACAATATGTATGGCTACTTACCCAGAAATTCAAAGGGATCAAATGAAAAACTGTTACAAGTAGTAGAGAAATTTAGTAGTATGGTTTAATATTGTTATATATGTATTATTTTAATCAACTGGTCATAATAAACAATGGGAAGAAGATCCCATTTACAATAGCAACAAAAGTGGTGAAATATAATTTATTCAAGACATGCCTTTTGACTTTTGTACCATGTACCTGTATTATATAATTATGTAATAAAAATAAAAGGACTGATGAATACATCTGAAATTTGAGAACCCAAGATAGTACATTTATAGTAGGCTTGGAATTAAACCCAGTAGGTGTTGGAGCTCATAAGGACCCTTCCTTCACCACTCCCCTCCATGGCACAGCTGGAGCTGTGTTTTGCATCTGCAGGTCTCTTGCTTTCTCCACAGTCAAGGATCATCCATCCCTCAATTCTCATGTATTGACTTCTGGAAGATTCCACACATAAGGCCCATCCTTCTCAGGGGCCAGGACCCTCCCTACCCAGGAAAGCATCTCTGTCCACTGACTGTCCCTTTGCAGATCCCACTTGACCATGGGCAGGGTTGCCCTAGTGGGATTAGGTGGGTCACGGGCCAGCAGTCAGGATGACTGCTCAAGGGTTCCCCTGCCATACTCGGATGTTCAAGTAGCAGGGTCACTGCTCACAGCCTGTGAAGTGGGAAAAGGTGGTGGGGCCAGGGGACCTGCTGGCTCAATGGGAACAAATCGGAGACTTGGAGTCCAGCCCCTGTTGCACTTAAGGAGAGTTCTCTGTGGACCCTGTGAACAGGATGCAATGGGGCAGATCTTGCCATTATCCCAAACTGATCCCCATATTTTTATGACCTAGTGACTCCCCTGGGGTTCTGGGCTTGTCCAGATCTTCTTGTAGACAGTGCACACTGCTGTAGAATCTCTGGGGCTCCGTGCATGGCAGATGTCCTTCTGCAGGTCTTTCTACAATTGAAACAGAGTCAGGAGTGGGTTCACCAACTTCTCAGCATTAGGTGCCTGCTCACTCAAGCTACCCTCTTCCTGTGCTTCTCCTCCTGCAGGCAGTCCTGGCCTCAACCCTGATAAGTGCCCAGAATACAGCTTTAGCACAGGCCTCTGTCCTCTCCCAGGCTGCTTCCCCCACCCTCCCCATGTCCACAGGGCTCACTGACTATCCCCTTTCAGGCTCCTCGGTGAGGTTCTCCCTGGCAGCTCAGTGAGAGTCACACATGACCCCCCACCTGCTGTATTTTCTCCGCACTTAGCATCTACCATTCATGATTTGTTTATTTGTCCTTCTTCCCTCCTGCAACCTAGAAAGTGTGCTCTATAAGGCTAAGGAGTTTGCTGTTTATTGACTGCTGTAGCCAGATCAGAGCAACCTGGGAACACAGAAGACAGTATTTGTGGGAGAAACTTGTAAATCACCTTGAATGCTCTCACTGCAAAAGTGCTTTCAAAAAAAGCAAAGCAGCAAACAAATGGAAGATATCATTACTGGAATCTATGTTCTATAAAGGAAGATGCTGAGGCCTGGGGAGTAAAGTGATATTATAAGTTGACAAGAAGTCAGTGTCGGAGCTGGATTTCATACCCAATTTTCCGGACTCTCTCCTGCATGTCCCCCCTCTCTCCCTGAGCTGGTCTCCCTGTGTCCTGGGAGGGCACTCATTCTCCACACCAGACTGGCTGCTCCCAAGGGCAGGGACTGAGGTGTCAGTGGCTTCAGGACAGGCTCAGTGCCTGTGCCAGATGTCCCTGACTTGTTTCTCCATCCCAAAGCCACACATTGCTTCCCTCTGGGGCTTCTTGGTACGGGGTGTTGGGGTTTGGATCCCAAGGAGCTATTTCCCGAGTCCCCTGAGGCCCAGGTCAGATGGAGCATAGCTCAGAGGGGCTGAGGGGAGAAGTTACAGGGTGGAGGTGCTCAGAAAGCTGGGGACTGCACAGCAGGCTGGGCTGTGTGCTCACTGGTCAGGGGATGGGACAGGAGGGCGTGGCCATGACTGGGCTACTCCCAGGAGTCCAGACCTGGGCTCTACCTGTTCTCCCGCTCACTCCCTAGCCCAGCGGTCCTCAAAGTGGGGCCAGTAGTATCGGCATCACATGTTAGAAATACACTTTCTCAGGGCTGCCCTAGACCACGGAGTCAGAAGCTCTGGGAGTGTCCCAGCACCTGTGCTTTACCAAGCCCTTCAGGTGTTTCTCATGTGAGCTCAGTCAAGGACCATTGCTTCTGGGGAGCCCCCAGTGTTCTCTCCTCCTCCAGCTGGTCCTGCCTTCAGGTCACCCCCTCTGAGATCTTGCTGAATCTTGCCATCTGGGATCGCAGTACCATTTTCCAACTATGGGCCAATGAGATGCTCTCACAGGGTGGCATTTTTCAGGGGAGCAATAAAGCCTTCACCCACACAGGTGGCACAGATGTTAGGATCACAGTCAGGTAGGAAAAGGGAGGCCTGAAGAGCAGTGAAGAAGATGGGGCTTGCCAGATACTCCTTACTCTGCCCGTCAGCCCCACCTCTAGGGCCTGCCAAGGGCCCCGTCTTCTACTTCGTTTAGGTCATACATGGGAGGCAGGGTCCCTCCAGACACCTGGTGGCTGGCGCTCTTGCCTGTGCTGCTCTGCCAGGCCCTTCCTGGGTTGCAGCGAGGATCTGATGGTGGATGTTGCTGCACCTCCAAGCACTGGGTACAGTCAGAAGCACAGTGAGAGGATTCACCAGAGTCAGAGCAGGGAACAGAACAGGCAGACTGATGAAATACACTGCTGAGGGGAGCAGCGGGCATGGCAGGAGAGGTCTGCATGCCATGTGGGACCCTCGCTGGCAGCTGGGGATCGAACCGGCACTGCAGAGGCTGCGAGCAGCTTCACAGCCCAGCACTCAACCGCTGCGCCACCAGGGGAGGCCCTCAAACAATTTTTTAATAAACAAAAACTAGTTTAAATTTTATAATATAATTCAAAGTATATATGCCTTAAAGTTATGAATACTTTGTTTAAATGTGTTTATTTCAAAAAGAATTTCTGGTATAAAAGGTACTTTTGTCCTTCCTACTGAGTCACATGTATGTGCAAAATGTACATAATATCTATATGGTGCTCTGATTTTTTTTTTTTATTAATTTGCCTAATTGCTTCTTTATTAGCTAGCCTAGAAAAACCATTATATTATTAACAGCCATGCGAAATGGAATTCCAGTCATAACAGAAACTAAAACTACAACTAAACTTTCAGGTTTACTTTTTGCACCTATTTGTTAAAGCTAAAAATTCTAATGTCACATTACCTTGTGTGTTCACATTTAAGTCATCTAGTACAAACAAATAACAGTATTATAATGCCTTACTGCTAATGAAAGATGTGACAATCCTAAATCGATGTAATGTAAAATGTGTGTTTACAAAGAAAAACATGTATTAAAATAGATATTTTAATGGTCCTAAAAGTAAAGTGATAAGTGTTAAAGCAAATGTTGAAGGTCTAAAATAATTAAAAAGTAACAAGGCTAAGGAAAGTGTTAAAAATCTCAAAGAAATTTTACAAAAATCAAATTTTGTATACTCAAATGATTTATATTTTAGTATTTTGGGAACACATTAGCTAAAATAATTGAGTTTTAATCTAATGGGTTGTTTCAAAACATGTACTTATACACTAACATTGGGTATAATCATGGCCCTTGTCTAGGTTAATGATTTTGGGTACATAATGTCTTTTAGTGTCTGAAAAACTAAGGTTTTTGAGATGACAATTAAAGGTTATGATTTAATTGTCAATATTATACTTAGGGCTAAAATTTTTATAGAAATTAAATATGGTTGTTTTTGCTGTTTTCTAAGTATTTATGACACAGCTTCCCAAAAATCTAAATTAAAGTAAAATTTGGTAGCCTGTCATTTAATCAATTAAAGGAAATTTTGTGGAACCTCAGCAGAGCTTTAGAGATACTCCACAAACTTTCTCCTTTTCCTCCTGGGAAGGACATTAGATAAATTTATCCTATCTGGTTTACCTGGTAAAGTTACACTACAAGGGAATCACTGTCACTTAAAAATGGTAAAACTCTAATATGTACAAAAATGTTAACATTGGTTTCTAAAACAAAATCTTTCAATACCTAATGTATGTAAATTGTCAATAATTATTGTTGCCTTGCAGTATATATACTTCAATGATTTAATGTCTGCAGGACTTGTTTCTACACAAAATAAGAAAAGAAAAGGCCTCAATTGATTCAAAATAATAAACTTTTGAGAGTAAAAGATTTTTCTACAAAGAACTGTATAAACTGTTGATACACCTGATTTTTACTGTTTTGTTTGGCATAACATTGAAAATGTTTTTACATTTTACCTTGATTCAACAAAGTTTTCTTGTTTTGACTGACCACACTCTACAGCAATGTTATATATATATATTTTTTTCTTTTTCTAGCAGAGCTAACCTTTTGTGTGGCTTTCAGTACAATTCTTCCAGGGAGCTGACATAAAGCTAAACTAAATTGTGGAGAAACTGCTGCTTTGTTCGTAGGCCATAAAGCCTGAACTCTTTTGTCTTTTCGCTGCCTTTGATGATGTACAATTCAAACAACCTGGACAGGACACCGCTAAGATCCAGTGCGTGCCTATGTTGGATACCCCTTCGCTATACTTCTGGGGAATGCCTCAGCTACACGCATTCAATCGCATGGGACTTCTTACTCCATTCATTGTTCCAGTTGCATTGTTACTAATCGTATTATCCCCTCTCTTGTTCGTCTATATCCTGTGGTGGTCTTGCTCAAAAGACCCTCCTATGTTATGTTACCTGTTGATTTACATGATATGCCTTGGTATGAAAATACTGCCATGCAAGTTTTAGATGAAGTACATGCTCTTCTTCGTCCCAAACGTTTTATTGCTACCCTTATTCTAGGCATTGCCGCTCTGATTTCCTTAGTTACCTCTTCAGCTGCTTCCTCTGTTGCTTTAGTTCAGGAAGCTAAGACAGCTTCTTTTGTAAATGACCTTACCATAAACGTGTCCATGGCGCTCGCAATACAGCGGGACATTGACTATTAGTTAGAAAGAAAGTTAAATGCTCTGGAAGAAATTGTTATTGCTATTGGCAATGAGGTTCAACTTCTCAAACAACAACTGTCTACTCGTTGCCATGTTCAGTTTCGTTTCATTTGTGTTACGCCTTTACATTATAACTCCTTACATTGGAATCTTACCAAACATCACCTATTGGGCATCTGGCAAGACAATGACCTTTCTCATGACCTTTCATCTCTCCAAGCTAAAATTTCTGCTATCAGTAAGTCTCATCTGCACACTTTACTCTCTTCCTTTACTCATTGTCTAGCTTCCACTCTCCAATCTTTGACTCCTACTCACTGGTATCATCTTGTTCTCTCCTTTATTGTTCTTTCTCTACTCGTCCTGCTCCTTTGTTTACTCCTTCCCCTCTGTCTGCTTACTTCACAGGTCCATTCATCATCTTCAATGAGATATGTACGCCTTCCAGCTCTCTTCTAAAAACAAAGGGGACCTGCTGCACCTCCCCCTGCAGTGACCTTTAGGGTTAACCGTCCCTAGGTCCGGCTGGGCAACCAGCGCGCAGGGGGAGAACAGCAAAACCCTACATACCTGCTGCACCTCCCCCCGCAGTGACCTTTAGGAATGGCTTTCGCCATGGTCCCTAGGTCTGGCTGGGCAACCAGCGCGCAGGGGGAGAACAGCATAACACCCTGAAGCAGAGGAAGCACAGCAGAAGTTCCCTGAAAAGGCAGAAGCTTATCCAAAGATAACGACCACTAGGAACCACTACAAGAATGCTAAAAATCTTATCCCGTCTTTCTAGAACTACAAACTTTAATCCCTTATTGTCTTTCTAAACTTCCTTCTTTCTTCTATAAAAGTCATTGCTTGTTATGTAGATCACCTCCCTGATGGTGATAGACTGAGCCCATGAGCAAGCTGATTTCATTGATAATCATTGTCCCTGTGCTTTTGGAAAACATATATATATTGGTCACAAACTCAAAGAAAATTACACTCAGATTTTCACTCTTGAAGTGTGTCTGTTTGTCATTTCTTTCACCGACGCCCTGACCACCCTGCACGCTTCTCTCAACCCTGAGGTGGCCTCATCGTCTACTGCTGTGCTGGTCCGTGGCAGATGTAGGAGAGAGGTATCCTCCCTGGCAGAGATTTCCTCCCCTTTGCACCTCAGCTCCCAGCAGGCTCAGGAGCCCCAAGTATACTGTCCTCAGGATTGAACCCAGAGTCTGACAGGGAGCTGAGGACCCTGGACTTCCCAGGATGCACAACCTTGTAGCTCATGTCAACTTACCTGACTTGACTCCCTTGGACCCACCTGGGGCTGTCTCAGGGGGCTGAGCTTCGAGTACTCAGGCTCTGTGTTGCTGTAGATGGCGTGAACCTGCAGTTCAGCATATTCCCCTGTGGGAGAGGCCTGGGAAGCAGCTGCCCAGGATACCCCTGCACACAGCAGACACTCCATGAGGGGGTACGCAACTGGGGTGATCCCTACCACCCCCAGGGCAAGGCAGCCACCTCTCAGGCTGCACGCTCAGGCCCCAGCTCCTGCCACCAGGCACCCCTCCATTCTGGTTGTGCACACAGCTCCCACTGAGCCCTGCTCTACCCCACCTTCTGCCAGGTGATGCACAGGGGTGGTCAATGAGCCCATATCTCCTCCATCCCTGCTCCCTCCCTCAGGCTTCCTCCATCCCCTCCCCAAGGACTCTCATCTCAGGCTGTCACTGAAGGTCTCCCCAGCACCTACCTTTCCCAGTCTTCCTCTTCTTCCTCATCCAGATCCACACTCCAGCCCCCAGGATCAGCATCACCTTCAGAACTGTGAGAAGGATGCCCCTCCATGACCATTTTCTCTGAACAGAGCCTGGGGGTGGGCAAAGGCTAATGTCAGATCTGCCTGTCGGGCTGGAGGGCAGGCACAGAGAACAGGTGGGTTCTGTGCCCCAAGTGACCATTCCTGCTGTGCCCCAAGTGTCCATTCCAACAGGTCTCCTTCTTCCCAGTCTCCCTGCCCACTGGCCATGTCACATTATATTTCTTCTGTGTGGCTCTGTCCTGGTTCTCCTCAAAAGCTCAGAGGCCCCCACTAGCTGGATATGCCACTGTTTATCCCCTCAGCCTGCCTCTCATTCTCCTCTCAGATTCCCTGAAGAGAGATATATTCCTGGAAGGAGAAGAGGTGGAAGACTCACAAGACCTCAGGGATCATGAATAGAATAGAGAATATATCACTGTTCAAGTTTGGGATGCCTGTCTCACACTGCCACAAGAAAACTCCTATTCATTCTTCAAGACCCAACTCAGATGTCCCCTTTTCTATGACACCTTCCCCAATTCCTGCAGCAGCTACTCTTTTTCTTCCTTTCTTTTTTGTACTTGAACCACAAACTTCAGTTTCCCCAGATTTTATTGATTTTCCAATCATTTATATAACTATATAATTTGGAAACTTCACCCCTTCATATGCGCACAGGCTTTACTCACCCTCCACCAAAGCTCCTGTGCTGATGTCCTAGCACCTCCCCTCTCCTGCTTCCATCCCATCCCTTCTGACAGTCACAGAGTCTAAGAATTTGTTTTTTGCTGTGTTTGGCCATTTCATTTTCTTGTGAACCATAACTTTGTATTTGCTTCAACTTCTGCAATAACAAATGACTTTATATTTAGAAATTATCCTCCTCTTCTTTGAACTATTCTCTAATAATTATTGACACAATATGTGACATATACTGGATTGATAATTTTATATAGATTGTGTCTTTTATTCCTCATGACAGTCCTAATAGGCAGATAAAATCCTTATCCATCTCATTCAAAGGCTCCATGAGTTAAGTAACATGTCCAAGGTCCATAGCCCCGGGGTATGTTGACACCCCCACAGCACCATAAGTCCTTGAGGGCAGGGGCTTATCTTATT
Organism: Talpa occidentalis; assembly: GCF_014898055.3. Classification (NCBI taxonomy): domain Eukaryota; kingdom Metazoa; phylum Chordata; class Mammalia; order Eulipotyphla; family Talpidae; genus Talpa; species Talpa occidentalis. The sequence goes on along the minus strand of NW_023602076.1, from coordinate 5,413 downwards.
TTTCACTGGTCCCCTTTCCCCTACCCCTCCCAACACGCATGCTGCACATAGCAGGTGCTCAGTACTAGAGTGAGTGTTGAATCCTGAGTGGCTGAGGGGCAGCAGAGCTGACGATCACTCTCCCTTCTGTCACTTGGTCCTACCCTGATATCCTAGGAAATAGGGGGTTTGGATTTGTATGAAACCAGGACCTGGGGCTCCCCCTCCTAACTCTCTACAGCCCTTTATGTAGCAGAGGTGACAGCGTAAGTGGGGGAACGTGTGGCAACGGCCATGGTGACCGCAGGGGCTCTCGCTGCTTGGAGGAGTGCTGAGCTGTGGCTACACTCTCAGCAGTGGTAAGTGTCCTCAGAATGGATACAACTGGCCTGCAGCAAAAGACGGGCAACCATCACTCTGAACATGTAGGGTGGGGGTCTGATTGAGTCTGGGGGACACAGGATTTCAGGGTGAAGGGTTAGTTCTTACTCCCCAAGCCTTCTCTTCTGTTCATATTCTGGTGATTCATTCAGCCTCCCTGGCCCCTTGATATCGGGAAAGTGGTTACCCATATGCCAGCCCCACATTACTGTCCTGGTGATGCCAGTCTCCACATACTGGTCCAAATTCTGGCCTTGCTGGTGTGGAGACACTGAAGAGGGCTGGCCGCCCACTGGGTGGGGGCTTTTGGTGGCACCACAAAAACAGCCTTAAAATGTTCCTCAGACCTACCATTTCCTGTGAGCCCTCCAGCTTGTCTCTCCCCCACCATTATCCAAGAACCCACTGTCATCACTCTTCCTAGCTGCTCACTCACCCCCCGGTAGGCAGAAGCTGTCCAGATGCAAGGTCACATTCTTCCTGTCCACTGGGTTGCTGACCACACAGGTGAGGCTGGTGTTGGTCTGGCTCAGGGCAGGATCAGGCTTAGATTCCAGGGGTTGGGTGCCAGTCCCAGTGCCCCGCTCTGCTCCAGCTCCCTGGGCAGGTCCTGGCTCTCCAGGCCACTGTCAGGTGCTCTATGGCCCCGGGGACCTCACATTCCAGGCTGATCTTGCACCAGCCTGATGTGTGGGCTGATGAATGGATCAGAATCTGCGGGTGGGGGACACGGCTCTGGGATAAGGAGGGGCAAAAAAGAAACTGAGCTTCAGAAGTGGATGCCCACACAAGTGTCACCTGCTCTCACCTATGTGACACAGCTGTGTGAGGTTGTGTGAGGTTGTGGGGAAGGAACCCACCCCCCTCATCTGGGGTTCTGACTCCCAGCCCAGAGGCCCCTCTTGCTCGCTAAGTCTAGATAATTAATGGTGATGATATAATTATATACATGACAATCACATGAATCATTATTTGGTGGTAAGCATAACACGGAAGAGGCTAAAATAGAGTGGGGAAATATCAAAATTCTTGCTTTGCTCAGAGGAAGAAAAAATACTACTTATCTTTAAATATTGACATAAAAATTTCATTTTCATAACCAGCAGGAAAAAACACAAGGTGGTGTAACTTCCTAACTACTAAAGAAATTTAAAGAAAGTGTATTAATCAAACAAAAGGCAAGAAAATATAAGTATGATAAATAAGAAAATTTAAGATGTCATGAGCAGATCCATGCTTGTATAAAATTGAGTATTTTTGAATATAGTATGTAACTCTATTAAAAAAAACAGCAATAATAAATGTTGGCGAGGATGTGGTAAAAATGGAACTCTCCTACACTGCTGGGTGGGAGTGCAACTTGTCCAACCACTATGGAAAACTGTCTGGAAGTTCCTCAGTCTACTAAAAATGGATCTACCATATGACCAGGCAATTCCACTACTAGAGATCTACCCAAAGGACACAAAAACATTGATTCAAAAGAACACCTGTACCCCTATGTTTATTCCAGCACTATTTACAATAGGTAAAACCTGGAAACAACTCAAATGCCCAAAAATAGATGACTGAATCAAGGAGATATGGTATATATACACAATGGAATATTACTCAGGAATCAAAAAGATAAACTCATGCCATTTGCAGCAACATGGATGGAGCTAGAAGGAATTATGCTCAGTGAAACAAGCCAGAAGGAAAAAAAAAAAATATTGGGTGGTTTCACTTATAGCAGAATATAGGGAACCCAATAAGACATCAGTGTAAAAAAATAATAACAGTACAAAACACACCAGGAGACTGAGGTGATGGTGCACGGGTGCATTAGTGAAGGAAACTCTATGGGGATTACACCTGAGGGGTGGGAGGAAAGCAAATATTGTTCAAAAATGAACAATGATGTAAAAAATAAAAAAAATTAATTAAAATAAATAAATAACCAAGACTCACATTAGGTAAAACTAGCCATATGCCACATGATACAGAAAGAGTAAAAAGAAAGAGGTGGGAAATGATAGATGAAGAAAATGTTAATAAATGATTGCAGATGTGGGATAATCACTTTATTTTTATTTTATTTATTATTTTTTTAAGATTTATTTATGCATCAAGAGCTGGGGTACAGGACAGAGATGGGGGTGTGTTGCTGGTGAGAAGATTCACCAGAGACAGAGCAGGGAATAGACAGGCAGACTGACTGAAATACCTGCTGAGGGAGCAGCGGGCGAGTCAGGAGAGGTCTGCTGTGCCATGTGGGTTGCTCCCTGGCTGGCTAGGGATTGAACTCGTGTTGCAGAGGCTGCAGATTGCTTCATAGTGCAGTGCTTAACCCTCGTGCCACCAGGGAGGCCCCGGAATAATCACTTTAGACCAAATAAAATTTAAAATCTAAAATATTAAGCAGGCCAAATAGAGATATTTTATTTTAATAGTAGTTGACAACATGGTTTGAAATGTGTAAATGTTATAAAGCAAAACAAATTAAAAACAAAACACTATTCCAAATTCAAGGGTAAATTATCAAAGCCTCTATCACTATAGTGAATTGTTTTACTATGAAGGGCACACCGATATAGATTAGAGGGGAGGATACAATTTAGGAAAAACAGATCTTAGCAGCAAAGGGGCTAGTCTGACATGAAGCTCACTCCAACACCCATTCCCAGCCCTTCTCTGTCGTTGCCTTCCTCTGCCATAGTCTGGAGCTAAATTCTTATACCCAGTCTTGCTTGCAGTTACATTGGTTTTGAACAATGAAGTAGGAGGAAATCTGCTGGGGGGAGGAAAGGTCTTCACCTCCTGAAAAGACGAATTCTCAAATGAGAAACACTTTCCCCTTGATCTTTCTCTCTTTTGTCATCTCTACTGTGCAGTGATGTTGGCGCAACAGCCACTTGGCACTGAGGCAGCAGGCTGAAGACACAGCCTGTGTGCCAGGGGTGGGAGAGCAGAACAGAGCAAGCCAGACCCCTTAGGATGGGGCTGAGGAGAGGGCGGGTGTCAACAATGCTCTCTCTCCGCTTCTTGTAGCCTGAGAAAAGACCCCCCACTTGCTTAAATCTTTAAATCTTTGATCAAAATAGCAGCAGTGTGGAGGGTGATTTGGAAGGAGGAAGAGACCCAAGGCAGAGGGGGTGGAGGGGGAGGTGGGAGGCAGAGAAGACCAAGGGTAGAAAAGAGAGTTTTTTTTTTTTTTTTTTTTCTGATTTCAAGCTAATTTATTAATGAGGTTGTGGAATGTCTGCTTGGGCCTGGCCCCCACCTTACCATATACACAGAGTCTGAAGGCTTTCTCCTGCAATGTTCCTGGACGGAATTTGGTTCTCACTATATATACTCCACTCATTTCCATTATGAGATTTGTGATGTTTAAGAAGCCCATCTCTGTCAGGAAGAGTCTGCTCTTGTATTTTTCTTCAGTTTCATACCAATCAGCAGTAGAAGTATCAGACCTCCAGGACACCAGCATGTGTGTTCCATTGTCCCCACGATCCCAGCTCCACTCAATCTCTTTGATGTCAGGGCATGAGAAAGCAGCTGGGTAGCAGCTGACAGACTCCCCAACAGCTCTTTCCAGTGTGCAGGGAAAGCTGGGGTCTTTGGCCGTCTGGGAACCTGGCAAAAGAATAGCTAAGATTGGTGAAGAAAGGAAAGATTATGTCATATTTTGTACATGCTTTCACATCACATTAACTTTATATTTACAAAAAGATAACTATTCCCATTTTACAGACAAGAGAACAAAGCTGCAGAGGTGACTTGCTCAGGCGCTGGTCTGGCCTAGAACTTGGCAGTTTTGATTCAAGCATGTGTCTGCTGCCCTCCCCAGACTCATGCTCTTCCTTTCCCTGCAGCTTGCACTGTACAGCTGGCAGACCAATTTCCTGGAGTTAGTCTAATTCTAGGGAAAAAATTAACTTGTTAAAGCTGTTAAATAATATAAATTTCCCCCACTTTTTTGTCTATACCAGAAGAAAATCATTTCCGCTTTCTCTGCTGCCAACATATTTTCTTCAATCCACTGCAGGTCGCTGCCAGTTCCACACCTCTGAAAATTGGTCTTGATTGAATCACTAATAACCTCCGAACTGATCAATCCAAATGTCACTTGTCGACCCTAGACTTGCCGTACCTTATCTTGTGGCATTGGCATGCAATTAGCTTCTCTTCTGAAATTCCACGTTTTGATACAATTTGTGCTCCTTGGGTCAATTGTCCTTCATTCAACAAATGCTAATGAAGTGGGACACTGTTGAGGTTACTGTAGACACAGGGAGAATCAGCCACCAGGGCCTGCTCTGAGAGCTTTCCTTCTAGTGAGGGGGTTGCTGAAAAAAGGCAGGGGAAATGAAGGACTTCAGATCATTCAAGAAACTATAAAGAAAACAAAAAAGACAGACCAGGTTTCTCATCTGTTGCCTGGCATCTAATTTTCTTTTTTTTTAAGATTTATTTTATTTATGCCTACAAGAACTGGGGTGTAAGCCAGAGGTGCAGGGGGTGAGAGGATTCACCAGAGGACAGAGTGGGGAACAGACAGGTGGATGTACTGAAATACACTGCTGAGGGGAGCAGCAGGCGAGACAGGAGAGGTCTGCTGCGCCATGTGGGGATCTTAACTCATGCTGCAGTGGCTGGCAGAAGCTTGATAGGGATGTCTTTAACTCCTGTGCCACCAGGGAGGCCCCATGGCATCTAATTTCTTATCTGTGGATTTTTTTCTTTTGAGGCACAGCCCACCTCCACTACCGAAATGAAGATGCAGGTACTCATTCTCCTTTGCAGGAGAGGTGGCACTGAGTTGGGCTCGTCCAAAAAGAGGCCCCTTCTCCAGACTTTCAAACACAGTCTTTGGCTTGAAGAGAACCACAGGGTCTGTGCTCTTGGTCACTATAGTGATAGTAGCAGTCATACCCAGTGGCAGCAGTGTGTGGGACAGAGCTAGTGTCTAGAGTCAATAGTGTTGGGGTGCAGCAGTGATGCCTGTGCCAGAAGTGACAGATCAGCTCTACTGCACATGCTCCAGGGGCACAACAGGCATGATTTCTGGACA
>NW_023602075.1:0-40077 GCF_014898055.3 Talpa occidentalis | reverse complement strand
TAATTTACATATTAAACTGATTTGAGTTCTCTTTCCAATGAGACACTCAATGCAATTAACTTACACATTTAGAAAGTGTTCCACATTCCCTTGGCAAGTGTGTGGGAATGCACATGGAGAAATTGAAAACTTTCAGAAGCTACCAATGTAATGGTACAATAATCACTACACCTACCTGAGCTATTCAATTTCTTTCCATTGAGCCATTATTCAGAATTATTAACTCCTGGCCTTTTTATGTTGTTGCTATGACAATCATTAGTCATGTTAAAGAAATCAGAAAATGCAACCTCATCATGTGCGCTTGAGTTTCCAGTGAGTTTCACTGGCTAGATTCTAGCCAGTGAAGTCACATATTGTCCAGAGAGGGTTACCATTGAGTTTGGACTCAGTGATATGAGGATAATACCTTTCCCACATAAGATGTTTGCTTGGTATTGTTCTACTGGGTATGACAAAGTCAGTGAAGCATAGCCTTTCCCACTTCACAGTGGGTGCTCAGTAAATGCTGGCTGAATTCAAAACTCAGTCCTCTCAAACTGGCGGTAATATTACAGGAAAGAGTAATCACTTTGAAAAGTGATTGTGGCCCAGCATAGCTCCTCCTAGCTATCAGAAAGTATACTGGTAAGATCCAAACTACTAAACTCGGCTTTTCCAAATATGAGTAATGGAGGCCTTAATTCCAAGTTTGTAAGATCAGGCAGTTTTAAGGAATCTACTACATATTATTTGGGCAAATGCATTGTGGGACAAAGTTAAGGGCCATTATAACTCTCTCAAAAAACAGAATTTCCTAAATTCTTGTCCTCGAAAGACATTTATGTAGCTTAGAGAAATTAACCATTAAACCATTAATTTATTTTATATAATTTTTGTAATTGATCCATACTGATTTCATTTTTTTTAATTTCTGTTTTTAATTTCTTTTTGAGTAATGATTTCATTACTTTTCTGAGTCTTTGCCTTAGGTATGCTGAGACAATGAACTTAAAATACTAAACTTGACTGACTCTGTTTTTTAAAAAATAGTTTAATTCCCTTTACTCAGTCAAAAAAAATCTCAGTAAAAGCCTTGGAAAGAAGTTCACAGTTAACACTGAAACAAGCCCAAGAAATGACTACATTTACATAACTTGATCTGTATTTGGAAGAAAATTCCACTGAAGACAACAATGGGAGCTTATCAAATCAGAATTTCACATAGATTTTCCATAGCCATACTAATGAATACTGACTCATCGGTCAGCTATGGTGAAAATTTAATGGAGCTCTAAGATAGGAAATGCACACACTGGAGTATGTTTAGTGGTTTCATTACATCAGTATGAAAACTGCATTAAGTATGCAGCTACTTTGCTACTTTCTGAGTCCAGAGCATTATAGTTATTAATTCTTCTTATTAATTTGTAAGCATTTTGAATGGGGCTAGACCCAGGCACTGAATTAAAACCCTTTTAATTTTGCTATAATCATGGCAAATTTGGAATTTATGTCAACTGGGATTGTTTAGATTGCTAATCTGGTTTTATATAGTTTTCGAGGTGGCAGGTAACCTGTAAATGAATCCTTTTTTAGAAAATGCTAACGTACACAATGAATTCTAACATAAACTTGAAGGACTAGTATAGTATCACATGAAGTTGAGGGTATAAAGGATTGAATGCTGTCTCTGGCACCTAAACAGATATCTTTAGAGAATAAAAGACTGAAGTAAGCTTGATTTAAAACAGTTACTTGTTCTAGTCCCAGATGTCTGCATTCTAAGAATTTTCCACTCATTTAGTGATAAGTATTCTCGTGCCTCTTAAAATTTCACCTTTCAAGACTAGCTTACAGTGCCAGGTAAATTTTTATATGTTAGCCTGTTTCAAAATTGACTATAACTAATAGGTGAGACAGTTATAAAAACTATTGAAATAATTCACTAAGTTTTGATGAAAATATTAATGTCTGCTTTACCCTCTTCCTAAGAAATATTTGTATGTTAAATCACTTTTGAGTCCTATAAAGTTCAATCTTTACATTGTTTTCAGCATTTATTTTAGGAGTTTATTTTAGCCCATTTTCAAATTCTTTCTTATATTAAATTTTCAAAGTAGATCCATCAATTAGAAAAGAGGAGCCTCTCTGGTGCACAAGGGGTTAAGTGGCAACACTATGAAGCAATCTGCAGCCAATGCAGCACCAGTTCGATCCCTGGCCAGGGAGGTGACCCACATGGCACTGCAGACCTCTCCTGACTCGCCCCCTGCTCCCCTTAGCAAGAAGTATATTTTGGTGGATCTCTCTGTTCTGCTCCCCACCCTATATCATTCCCTGGTGAAGCCTCTCATTCCCCACATCTCTGGCCTGTATGCCAGTTCTTATATGCGTAAATAAATAAATCTTAAAAAAAAAAAGAAAATTTGAAAAGAGAGAGAATAATTGACTTTATGCATAAATTTTCTTGTTAGGAAAATAATAAACTTTGCCTGTATAATCTGCAATGTTTTTTCCAGAAATAGTAATCTATTATATCAGTGCTTCAATATATTCATCCATCCTTTCATAGAATAGGCATACTACGAACAATAATAATGATAATATAATAATAATAATATTAACAGCAGAGGGCATTTATTATGTCCAGAAACTTTGTTAAATGCTTTATATTTGAAATATAAATAAATGAATTAATTTACAACTAAAAATGCAAGTACATGAGATCTTTCTCTCATTGGTGTATTTAAGTATTTCATGATGCCAATTTGTCTTGGATTTCTTCCTAGCATATATGAGATTATGACTAGTGTGGTCAGATAACTTATTATTCCAGTCAGGAAACTTCTGAAAGTGAAAAGGGATCCTGATATTAAGTATACTAAAACAACAGGTATAAAATACTGCATATAGGTGTAAACTATGGACGTATCAGCATAGGGACACCCTGAAGGATCAGTAGCGTTGATAGGTTTGCCTTCTCAGTTCCTTGGACAGAGCCCAGATGCTCTGATAAAATTAGGTTGTTTTTTTTTTTAATTATTCTATGATGTCACCCTATTCAGGGGGGGATTAGTTGTCTCAATTATTTTTCCTCTGTTACAGAGCAGAAAATATAATATCCTGATATTCATTTAGAGTTGTATAGCTGTGTATACAAAGGTCCATTCATTTATCACTGTTACAGTAAAAATATAAATTGTGCTATACCTTTAATAAGTCCTTTTTCTTGCAGAGTTTTCAGGGAAGGTCTTCGGGTAATAAACTTCTTTAATCTGCTTTTAACTCGGTTTTTGTCGCTTGTATCTGAAGCACTATGATGCAGTCTGAATACTGGAGATTAAAAAAAAAGTCAGAGGCATTCAGTAAATTTCTCTTTATGATTATTACTTTATGCAAATATGAACAGAAACCAGTAGTTATGGAACAACTACCTGAATTAATAGCTCAAGCCTTTCTGTTTAGATAAGGCATACAAGCAAAATTTACCCATATAAAAATATTAACTTTTTTTGCAAAGTGAATGTATAATGAGAATGTGGTTAGCTTCATATCACCACAATTTATTTTCACAATGATTCCCTTATATTTAACATGATAATCTTATCTGGATAATTCCACATATCTGTAGCTATGTACAACATTTTGTTTAAATACAAATTTATCTAAATTAGGAGACAAATCGGAGCACCTGGAGGCACAGCAGGTTGAGTGTAGCGCTGTGAAGCTGACCACAGCCTCTGCAGCATGGGTTTGATTCCCGGCTGGCCAGGGAGATTCCCATATGGCATGGCAGACCTCTCCTGCCGTGCCCGCTGCTCCCCTCAGCAGTGTATTTCGGTTGTCTGCCTTTTCTGCATCCCGCTCGGTCTCTGGTGAATCCTCTCACCCTCCTGTACCCCAGCTCTTGTATAAAAATAAATAAATCTTAAAATATATATAAATAAAATAAAAATAAATTAGGGGGCAAATCTCTAGAATTGTTCATTATAATTAATCATAACTCTATACTACCTATAGATAACTCCTACATTTTCAAAGATCATCCTTGCCACAATAATTTTCTCAATTTTTTTAAGTCGATGAAAAAGTGAGTTTTTCTGAAACAGAAATTTCTTATTCTATTTATTGATGTGAAATTTCCACCAGACTTTTTCCACGTCTTCATCAGTTCTCTATTTTCAACTTCCTACCTTTACCTTTATCTTTAATGATAGGTGTGTGTCACATTTTTTCGTGAACAATTATTGCTGAAAGCTACTGATGATCAAGGACCATGCTAAAGGCTATGAATTCAGTGATGATCTTTAATATTTAAACTTTGGACCCTAATTAGGTGTAGAATCTAGATATATTCAAGTTGTCTTATTATTAATGACTAACAGGAATTTGTTATCTCAGTAAGATAAGCTATAGTTCATAACTGGACTCTCCACTGTTTTACCTAATTGTAGACATCATGTGAGGATTTGAGGTACTTTATTGGTTTTATAGACGCTCTTTTCCTCTACAATCATTATCTTAGAATATGTCAGTCATTCAGTTGTGTTAATAATATATCTAGAATGTTTTGAGGTTTATGATGTCCTGGATATGCTACATGATTTAACTTTACTAAATTTTATTACAATGTAAACTCAAGTGGACGAGGATTTTTATCCTTGAACATTGAGCAAATGTTCGCTAATGTGACCTTAATACCTTAAATGTCATTTTGCATAGAGTGAATATTCAGTTAATATTTGCTGCATTGATTCTAACAATGATCTTGTGAAATATGTAAAACTATTCTACCCAACTTAGAAATAAGGAAGCTGAGGCAAAAAAGGTAAGAAAATTTATCCAAGCCCAACCTCAAAGGATTTTTATCTGATATTACTGAACTATTGGTGTAAGAAAGAAGAAGAAGGGAAATAAAAATACCAGGAGCTCAGATACTTATTAAAGTACAATGGTTTCAATCAATAAAGTTTTAAAGAAATTATTGGTGGCAAAACATTCGTCAAGTTAGAATTGTAGGGCATCTAGACTTGCACGGTTCTATCCCTCAATGAGAAACTCACAAGAAAAAGAGAAAAGCACACTACAAAGTGAACTGCAACTAGAAGAAAATAAATTACTTACATTAGAAGATTCAAAGTCAAGTGATCCTAATGGGAACTCTAAGGAACCTACAAAAGTGCATAAGGGGATTGTCTACTTAAAAAAATCTGCCTCATTGAGACTGTGAGATGCCTGCTCATGACTGTGTCAAATAGGGATGTTTTTGCATCCTTCATCCCCTAACTTTGAATACAAAGCATTGTAAACTTGCATTAGTAAGATGGAAAATTGGGGTGAAGTGTAAGGATGAAGACAGAAAGGAAAACATCCAACTTTCCCCCTAACTAGATGAAAAGTAAAGTTTTAATCTTAAATTTAAAGTTTTGATTATCATGTGGAATTATACATTATAAAATACAGAAATGAGACATTACCTGTCATGTAAAAGGTCAGTGCTAGTTGATGTCATATTAAAGCCGATTTCCAACCTTGACACTATTTGAAACTTTGGGCCAATTTACAATTCTTTATTTGTAGGGGGTGGTTGTCCTATGAAGAATGTATAATGTTGAACAGGCTCCCTGGTCTCTATCCACAAGATGCTAGTAACACCCCCTCTTAAGATGTGAGAGTCAACAATGTCAATAGATAGTGCCAAATGTGTGCTGGGGAGGCAGGAGGGAAAAATTTGATACCTATTGAAAATTATTAACTTAAATTGGTTCAGACTCTGAGGAAAAAGTAAAGGAACTATGAAATGCAAAACAGTATATATTATTTTACTATCTCTATAAGTAGTTTATATATATAATACACATATCTAATCCATTGTCTATTATCTACTCTATCATCTGTCTCATTTATGTGCTATTTGTCTACTAAATGAATTAGCTACAAAAGTTAAATCAGGGGCCTCCCTGGGGGCCCAAGGGATTAAGATGCAACCTATGAAGCTATCTGCAGCTACTACAGCAAGAGTTTGATCCCCGGCCACGAGAGCAGACCTCTCGTGTCTTGCCTACTGCTCCCCTCAGCAGTGTATTTCAGTCAATCTGTCTGTTCTGTTTCCCACTCTGTCTCTGATGAATCCTCTCAACCCCCCTGCACCTCTGGTCTGTACCCCAGTTCTTTTATGCATAAATAAACCTTAAAAAAAGTTAAATAACTATTATGTAAGGTGGAGGGTCAATGGCTCTATCACTTGAAACAGGTAGGAACCAGTGCTGTCCATCAGAGGCTCCATCTATTGTGCCTGGCAGACTGGTTACATAGGGTGATGGTCATGGATAACTTCAGCACTCAGGATAGTTGAGCAGGATCAAGGCAACCTGAGCCCCTGGCAGTTTCCTCTGGTAAAGAAAAGTCTCATCCATTTACTCCAGTGGACTATGCAAATATTTTTATTTTCTATGAAATTTTAAAATGGGACTAGATCTGTACTCGTCACTTGGGTTAATGAACAATTAAAATACAATTGCACTACAGGTTGAAATAACAGTGGCTTGGATGTTTTTGGTTAACTAAAATAGATTCCTAAAATTAATATATGACTAAAATTTTTAAATTATACATGTGGTTCACATTATATTTCTGGACAGTGCTGCTAGATGATAAAAATACAAATTGACCACCTATTATGTACATGGCATATGGTCTGTGTAATTATAATATAGGATGGAGAGGAGTATGAAATATAAGAAACTTAGGGATCTTAGAGGAGAAATTGACCTTAAGCATTACTAGTACCCAAGGAACAATGACTTTAAGTGATCATGACTATCAGGCATTAACTGCTTCAAAGCTATATAATTACAAGAGACATTTTGAGTATAGTAGTATACTGTGCTTATAGTGACAGAGGAGGTCTTTTACCTGCACCAAGAGAGCCAAACACTGAGCTGTGAGAATATAAACACAGAGGATTAGGGCCTCCCTGGTGGCTCAGGGGTTAGGGTCAGTGCTATCACTGCCAAGGCCTAAGTTCGATCCCCAGCCAGGGAGCAACCCACATGGCTCAGCAGACCTCTCCTGTCTCACCCACTGCTCCCCTCAGCAGTGTATTTTAGTAGATCTGCCTATTCTGCTCCCTACTCTGTCTCTGGTGAATCCTCTCACCCCCTGTACCTCTGGCCTATGCCGTGGTTCTTGTATGCATAAATAAATAAAAATAAATTTTTGAAAAAACAAACACAGAGGAGTTTACTATATGAGGCGGCCACCAAGGGAGTCAGCAATTGGGTTAGCCCTTTAATGAAGGTCTCTTCTCCAATATAAGGGGGGAAGGAATGTGAGGGAGGCATAGCACTCAGAATTTCCATATCTGAGGAGGTGGTGGGAAGTCCATGTGACATGAGTCAAGGTATTTGACTTTCCCAGGAAGGTGTTTTCTTAGCAATCAGATGTTTGTTTCTGATGTTACAATCAACCTTAAAAGGGCACATTTTACCAGGAATACAGTTGGAGCATATTAACGGTTAATCATGAGGAGAGGATAGGAGAAGACAGAACAAAAGGTGGTTAGGGCTTAATTCCATTTGGCCCTAATTTTTAGTCTAGGGGAGATTTTTGTTGTTGTTGCTAAATGGAGGGGATCCAGCTCCAAGCTTACATAATATCCTGTGAACCTATTCTAGGTGCAGTCACCTCAGTGACCACCAGGGGTGACTGACTTGCTTCCCCTGATGATAATCAGAGCCCAGTGTCTAAATTCTAGTGTTAGAGGCTAAAGTAACACTTCACATCCTGCAGGAAAAAAAAAAAAAAAAATCAAAAAAACACAAACTGCTTCAGGCAAATTTTGGCGTCAAATCTGGCTCTGAAATGATATGGAATAATCAATCTAAGTTTTCAGTTTACTGAGGTGATATTTTCTATTTTTGGCTTTACCTCAAAATCTTGCCATTTTCCATGACAGAATGTCAAGAAATACAGGGCCAAGGAAGTATTTTTTTCTGACATGTTGGAACTAATAAAAATGATGTGATTAGAAAGTACTCTTCAAATTAAAACACAGGGTAAAAATGTGAGAATCTGAAAATAATTATATAGTGAATTATATCTTTTTTGAATCCCTTAGGTACTCTATGATCATGTTCTTAATTAGAGAGATATATATGTATATTGTTTTCAATACCGCCATCTGGCTCCACATGTGAGAAATGTGTGAAAGGTGCACTGGTTTTTCAAAGAAAATGAAAATATGTTTTTTAAATGCTTTATCTTGTTTCCTTCTTATACACATTGAGAAGCAGCAGAGTGTTGGATACGATTACACGATTTTAACCTAGCCAAACTCTCCAAAGTTGCCTCTAATAATGACTTTCCTGGAGACAGACTAGAGTGTCAACTTCCATTTCCTGATGCCATAAATAATCATCCTCAGGTGACAAGTCAAATTACAAGGACTTTGCCATCACTCATTTTGTTCTAAGAAAAGTTAGGTGGAATATAAAGTCAATAGTTGAATATAATATATGGCATACATTTTATTAACCAAATAACTTGAAAGTGCTCTAAATGCAAACTGAAAATGTAAAAAGCACATAGTTATAAAGCAAAGTCCATCACTGGGTCCCTGTAAATAGCAGTAAAAGTCTTTGAATATTGTGGTTTACAAATCTGATTTTAACAGCCAAACTTATAAAACAGTTTATGCTTTTCTGTTGTCAAGGGAGAAAAACTTGCCAAATTGTTCATTTTAAATAAATACAACATAACCAATTAAGGAAAGCAAAATTTAAACACATGCCTATGATAATCAGGACATAGTTTGCTTCTGATTTCACTACTGATTTTAACAGAACAGTGTTCCTTCCATTTTCCCACAGCACCCAAGTGACCCCACACATACTTTTAGAAACTTGTAATCACACAGTGCAAATAAAAGGACACTTGACTGGAAAATACACAGTGTGGTACAATAATCCATCATTTATGAAAATAGAATTCAGCCTTTTCTTTTTCCTCAGAGATTCAACTACTTTTTGAGGGTGAAGTTTACTACAATTTAGAGATTTATGTTAAGCCAATGAGCAGATTTTTTTTTCCATCTCCATTTGAACAATTTAATTTAAAAATGAAAAGACATGAAGGAGATCGGGGTTGAAATTCCATAGCATTTAATCTGATTTACAGAGGAATCACTCTTAATAATACCTATTTTCACCTCTAGGTAAAGTTAACCTCAATTGAATTAGTTTTTCAGGTTTTCTAAAATTTATTTTTATTTCCTTTATGTTTTCTTTTCCTTTTTGTACTGATGGGTGATCTTATTTTTTCAAGCCCAAAGAGATTATTTTTCAAAGCTGAAGAATTTTGAATAACAATATGCAATTTAAGTCTCAACACATACAGGCCAAAGGCATTAGCTTTAAGCACCATTCTTAACCAGTTGAGAGATTTAATTGGTGTTAAAGCTGCTCACACTAGAGAATAGTTAAGATTGTGGGCTTTTTAAGATAATCTTCAATAAATATCATTACATAAGAGAACAGGCACGGGGTGTTAGCCTAACACAAGTGTGGGGTGTTAGCCTAACACAAGTGTGATGCCTGACCCAGCCATTATGTAACAGTCCTTATTGTTATGCGTGTCCTTTGTTTATTTGTTTCCTAAGGTGGAAGCAACAGTTTGGATGATGAACATCCACTACCATTCTATTAAGAGATGGGAACCACAAAAGAAAACCCTCAAGTCTTCCCAAATTCAACACTTTGGATAATATGATCCAGAATTGTGCATTTGCCAGATTTTCTCTTGCTGGGGACCTTATTTTGAAATATTCTCTTTTCCTGCCAAACTGCTGTTCTCGCAGTATTCCCATGTTACAATTACATGTTGTTATTATTATTATTATTTTTTAATTTGGAAATGCTGGAAGAGCTAAAGTTTCAGAAATGTTGCTAAAGAAAAGTAGGGTCATTGCCCATAAGAAATGTTATTACAAACAACTTTCGAGGCAATATGTTCTCACTTTGAGGTTTTACATAGGAATCAACATGAGGTGTAGATAGATAGTTTTGTTAGCAGCTAAGAGTTCCCAACACTGTAAGTCTAGGAGGATGTTCAGGGCAGAGCTGGCTGCCGTTGCTTACTGCAGTCATCTTACCCCACTTCAGTGTCCAAAGTGAGAGAGAGGAGATCCAGAGAGACATGACAAAATAAGGTTATATCAGGCTCTTCATACCCAGAGATTCCAAAACACTTCTCAAACTGTCACATGGATTACATAACAAAGTACTGAATTTTCTTCACTCATATTTTCCAATATGACCTCCTTTATTCAGCATTACCTTATTGTACCATTTTCTCAATTACTGAAATAAAAGCACCTTAACCAAAATTGATTAAAAAGAGAAATAAAGTTTATTAAATTTTGTCTACCTCCTCTTGATTCTTTTCTAGGGAATACATGCTTGTGCTAACTCATGAGTCTGTAATAAATACTGCTTTCCCCTCTCCAGCATGTGGTTTTAGAGCTTGCAGAATTTTGCACATAACTCCCTGTGTCAGAGTGGGCAGAAAGGGTAAGTTTGGGCTTAATGTACTATTGGTCATTTAATATCTTTTTTTTTCACATGCTCAATGTAAATAGAAGTCATAATTTCAGCCCCCAACTTGCAGCCTGAGAAACTAAGTTATTGAAATTTTAAGTGACTTACTTTAAACACAAATCAGGATTAAATCTGGAAATAATTGGAAGAGGGAATGCAGGGCATTTTAACAGCAGTGCTTTGTTTTAACCACTTAGTTCCCACTTAGACAGACACAGTACAAACACAAAATAAACTATCAGATTCAAAACAGAAGGGTTTGTAGACACTACCTATGCAATGATTCATATTTATGGTATCCACCCATTTAAAGAGAAGTGAGAATTCATACAATGGAAATGTTTACTTTTAGATTTAATCACTTAGTTTAAATAGTCAAATCTAACCACACTTTTATATTTTCAGTATCAATAAAGAGCTGGCAGTTTATTGCCACGTTCTTGTCATTAAGCCATATGGAATTTCCATGACGGCTTTTCCCAGTAATATATGTATCCATGTGTTCTACCTCTATTGCATTCATCTATGGTATAAATTCTCCCATTGTCTTTTCATGTATACACTTAATATTTTCCATTTTTAATAACATTATGTGTGTTTTGCGATAATATATTTCTATAGTGTGGGTCAGGTTGTTTCAAATTTTTATAGCATTCAGTATCATTTTGAGTAGCTTAATGAATAACCATCATAATGGTTATGAGGGGATGATTAAAAGTTCTAAGTAGTAGTAAAAATATTGAATAATATCAACACAATGTGTAATTTTCTTTCAATTGTAAATCTATCTGGTTTATTTTTGTGAGTCAATGTTGACAAAGATCTTTGCATCAGGGGTTATAGAAACACTACATTTTCTGGGGGAAAAAAGAGAAAATACACCAAAAACCTAGGGTGTGTGTAGTATGTAGAGTTACAATGTGGCTTTTTTTTCCCTGAAATATAATCAGATACAGTATGAGATATTGAGTAAAGATTCTTATTATTAAGACATTGTCTATTGTGTAGATATTTTATCTTGACTTCTTAAGACTTGATACAGTATCAGTAAAACTTTGTCAGTTTGAAACCACTAAAAAAAACTTTGATAAATTTGCTAATAAAGAAAGTGGTTACTGAGCTAAGGCAGTAGCTTATTTGAAAGCTAAATTGCTAATAAAAAGAAAAAGAAAAGAAATAGCATAGGGCATCAATCCAGACAAAGGACACTGTGAAGGAGAAATATGCTTTCCATGTGGAAAGACTGTATATTAAATACAGAAATGGGTTCTCTCCTAGTGATAGAAAACAGGCCACAGCCAAATCAAATGAGAAGAGTCATACAGATGAATGTGAACATCAGCCTACAAACAGAGAACAAAATACAAAACAAAACAATAGAGCTATAGACATGCCAATTCTACCATAGAGAAACAGCAAGGAAAGATAATAGGAAATTAACACTTAGATTTCTATGAAAAATAAAGTTCAATTGGAGAATGAAATGATATTCATATTTGTCAGTATTATACAAGTTTACTGTTTGTTTTTCATACTGACTCAGACACCAGACCCAATATTTCAAGTGGATGGCTGGTATTAAAGGCTTCTCGCCTTATAGACATAAGAGAGAACTACCTCTACATCATGTACTGTGTGTGTGTGTGTGTGTTTGTATATGTGCGCATTTGTACCTTTGTGAAAATGTGTATACAGACAATGTGTTCTCAGTGGATATATAGGAGAGTAATAAATGATACTCTAAAAGCATTTTCTTTAAATCTATATAAACTCATGGTCCTATACATGATCAATAATATGCCAATTTTCCAATCAAAATTTGACCAAGATAGAAAAATAAAAATTGCAGGTAGTTTGAGAAATGTCCTAATGTCAAATAATTGGTATTTGTGAGGAAGTGGTTGAATAAAATGTTAATTTAGATGGAAAGAAATACATATATGTATATGTAGTACATATGTAGAGAGAAGGAGAGATCTATATGTATATATCTATAGAGTATTGATTCTTTTAGGCAGTATCAATCCCCACTTTGATAAGCTAATACCAATTAGACCATACTAATTAGTATTACTAAATACTTATATTTAGTATTTAATATTTAATGTTATTAATACTGATTAGGCCATACTATCACATGATTATTAATAATGTCTGTTTTCAGAGTAGTTGCTATATAACAGGAAACTGAACTAAGAATGTTATATCTTATTTAATCCTTATAATCATTCATTGTAGTGGGTTCTCTTATTGCCCATTCTAATGATTAGGGATTAACTGTTAAGAGAGTTTAAACCGCATAGCAAATACGTGACAGAAATCAAGGCTCGGGCCTCCCGGGTGGTGCAGCGGGTTGAGCGCTGTGCTGTGAAGCTGTCTACAACCTCTGCAGCCGGGGTTTGATTCCTGGCCGGCCAGGGAGATACACACATGGCATGGCAGACCTCTCCTGTCTCGCCAGATGCTCCCTTCAGAGGTGCTTTCGGTCCGTCTGCCTATTCTGCTCCCAGCTCTGTCTTGAGTATGTGTCTTGAGTATGTGGAAACTCCTAACTTGTTCCACTTCCTGTCTCTCCTTTTGCTTGCCTATGTGGTCAAAGTTCTGTGACATAGAGAGATGGAAAATGCCTCCCATTGTAGTCAAGTATTTTCTACCTAAAGTCTTAAATTATTTTCTTTACATGAACCACTGACTCACAATAATTCTAGGGATTGTGTATTATTGTAGGCCTAAAGGGAAAGAGTTTCCTTAGATGAGATTAGTTAATCACAGGACACCAGCAGAGTTGATGGCTGAATATGCTCTAGATTTTGAATCAGAAAAGTTAGTGATGGCACTGGGATTGCACAGGAACACAAACTGAGCTCTTCTGCAGAAGACAAATATGATGAGACTCATTCATCATTCTCCAGGTAGCTATACATAGCAAAACAAGAATGAGTATAGGGATTCCCCTCTTACACAAAAATTGCCAGTGAACCAGCTGGATTTTTTAATTTGTTAGTCCTTCTTGATTCCTGATATCACACACAATCTTCCAAAGATAGAGGATACACTTAACCCACAGGAGTATAAGTTTCACATTCGTGTCTACAAACCCCACAGTTCTTCCCTCAGCCAAACTAGGAAATTTCATTCTGCTCATTCTCCAACCGCAGAGTCTGTTGTATTATTCCTGTTTGCTTCACAGAAGTAAGAGCTTAGGATCAGTATTTAGGGACAAAGCAGATAAGAACCACTAATACGCAGCCTCCTTCCAACAGCTAATGCTAGTCCTTAAAAAATGTGCCTTCTTTTCTCTCACGCATTCTTCCTCTCTTTTTTTTAATACTACAGGCTTTGGGTTTTGAATTTCAACTCTGTCATTTAACAGCAGTGGGATTTAATTCAAGCCATTTAAGTTCCTTGTGTCACTATTTCCTCATTTGTTAAATGGAGGCAACAATAGCCACAACAAGTATTTCTGTATAAATTAAATGCCAGGATATATGCAAAATCCAGGGCAACATCTAGTGCATAATAAGCATTCATAATCATCAGCAAGCAAACATACAGGTGGTATGAAAAGTGCTCTCCTCATCCTCCATGTCAGTGCCACCAATTTTTCAACATTTACTGAGCATTTACTATATTGAGGGTATTAGATCATACAATTACATACAGCATAAATTGAGTATACATGAATTTATATATAATTATGTAAATCAATACATGCAAATTTTTAACTGCCTACTCTTTTGCTCTCAGTTAAAAAAAATGTGTATACAACCCAAGAGTTTATCAGTGATTAATTTCTACCAGGTAGAGTGTATTTCAAGTCTTTGAACATGTGTTGAAATCGTTGGGTTTTGAAGAACTATCCATTAAAGACTTTCTGAACTGTGACAATGGATATTGACAGTGCTTGTCAGACTAAACCACTATTGATTGGCTCACATCATGTGTATAGCCAAACCAATTTCTTTCAAGTGCTTCTTCCTAACTGAAATACATTATTGCAGCCTTCCTCTCTGTTTATTATAACACCCAAGCTCATCGCATGTAACACATCCAGCAAAAAGGTTTCCCAGTGAAGGAAGCAGTAAACTGCAACACAGAGAGAAGTGAAGGCACTTAGCAATCCAAATACTCTTGTACTGCATGTTGCTAGTCCTCTGGAAAATATTGATCCCTTGCAGAGCCTTGTTTTAATTTACAATCCTCTTGAATATGGAAACATCATGGCCTAACAGAGCTTTGCTATTGTTTAATGATTCTGTTATTCTCATGGTTTCTACCCCTGAATGAAACTATTTTAAATATTGTGTATATGTTTAAGTTGTGGGAAAGAAAGTGTTTATGTTGGATCACTGCTCCCCTGACCACAAACATACACAGCTCTACAAACACACACACACACACACACACACACACACACACACACACACACACGGATGTGTCTCTTCCCAAACCTTAGAATGTTTTTTCTAGTGAGTGACTCAGGCCAACTTTGGCCATATGCTACATATTGTACAGCCTTATTATTAATATGAATTTGTATTGTGACTTTTTCCCAAGAGGCCACATTTACCGAAATGATACTCTTACATAACAAAGAGCAGTTTTCATAGTACCCCCTGAGTGGGAAGGAGTCCAGATTAATGTTTTCATTTGAAAAGATTATTATTAAACAAAATCTAAAAACATACCTTCTACAAGTACTGACTGATGGTACCTCATGCTTCCTGTAGTGTACTAGGAACATTCCAAAGCTCAAAGAACTTTTGATCCTAGGTTACACCCTTTAAGAGGTTCACAGTTTACTGTAAGCAAATGTCTGGGGAAAGCAGGGTATTAATAAATTCTCAGGATAATCATCATGGTATTCCTAAGATTGTCACTCCTCAAAAAACGATCCTTATAGCTCGCATAAGCTACAACAAAGGAGACTTTGGTTAACTCTACCAAAAGTTTTGATCTGGTATGATGCCAGCTTCTCTCCATTCTAAGCATGTCTGGATTTTAAAGAAGCAAAATTGCTTAGAAGCCTGGCAAATGTTTCAGGGGCAAAATATATCATTCTTTAAAGTTTTCAGCCACAGAGTTCCAAGCTTACTTGATCATTCTAGACTAGGATTTCTCCCAAGTAAGAATTCCTTTAAGTCTTGCCTACGAACATGGGTCCATGTTTCAGCCCAGGAGAACGGCTGCAGTCAGCACCCTGGGCTGTGTTTGTCCTCTGGTTCTTCCCCTTAGCCATGGCCTTCTCACCCCCACATTCCCCAGCTCTGAGGCATGCTCCTGGCATTGGGCCGACTCTCTTGGCACCCTCTTCAGGGTCACTCTTTCCTGAAGAATGGTTGGTTGTCAGAACGGCAGCCTCCCGGGCCTTTTTCAGGACATGGGCGATCAGGAAATGTCAGGACAGAGTCAGCCAGTCTTTCACAAAATAGTTTCATTGGGACAGAACCCTCTATTACAGGCATCACTTTGACATAAGCCTCAAGCTATTTCCTCCAAAACTTGTGTGTGAATCATTGAGACCCTCCCTCAGAGGAAGTGTATTGAAAATGCAAAGGGTACTCTGAGAAGTTCTGAGGAAACAGTCTGTCCTCTATGGCTAAATGATCAGGGATGGTGGGGCAGTTTGTCCTTACAAATGCTGACAGACAGCTGCAGTTTGCAGCTGGCAGTGAGCTGATGCTTGCTAAACAAAGATCTAGCTGGAGCCTGGTGAGTGCTTGGCTCCATCACAATAATCATAATTCATAACATACCTTTCCAGAGGAATACCAGGAAAAGATCCAGAAAGATCCACATCATTCAGAATAGAGAATGTTATATTTGCTCCATTTTGAATCCTATATATTAAGGTGGTGGCAGCCATGTCTATGACAAGTGAACTTGCTCTCTGCTGCCAACCACACCTTTAGATTAACTCTTCTTTCCATTAAAAAACAGTGATGGGGGATTAACTTTTTGCCAAAAATCAATTATTATCCCAATATCTTATTTCTTTTCCCAAATGACTTAATTATAATCAAATTGTTGAGCTTTTTCTCATTTTTGATCATCAGCTAGTCCCATTCTTAGGAGCAATTTATTCTGGAGTCAGAGAAACATGATCAAATCTGGAATAAAGCTGAAGGAACATAGATTGAGTGCTCCCAACTTTTGAGATGGGAAGGGGGGAATACTGAAATTATTTGTTACTTTCCTAAGGTCATACACTAAGAAACAGGCTAAATATTTAGATACCATTTATTGGGTTTTGTCAGCACATCCTTATACCTCTCTAATCTCAGATTTAATTTTATTAGAAAAGCTGTTCCCAAATTGAGATGACTATTTCAGTGAAGCTAGATTTGTTGCTCTGGGCGCCCACTACTGGTCCAATTTTTCCAGTGACCAGGAGTCTTGATTTGAATCTAAATGCAGTCATTGCCATCAATTAATTCTGTTTTATTCTACATATTTAGAACTAGGAGTTTTGAATAGAATATGGAAATATATTTAAATTTATATGCATAATTATGCATAATATGAAAAAGACATGCCCCAAAGGGGGAAGTTACAGTAGCCTTCTTTTTGCCATGTAGCAATGCTAAGTGTTTTGCTATTATCCTTTTCTTTAACTTTTCCTAACCTGAAATCTGTAGTAGATTATTATTACTGGGGGTTTTGAGCCTTCCCTTTCCCTGGGGAGGAGAAGATTCTGTTGCCAATTGCCAGGACACTCCTCCAGACACAGATGTCACCCAGGGAATGCTCTGCTGGCTATCCTCTCCATGTGTTTTAGCCTAGGCTAGCAAGGAATAGGGAAGAGTCCGCTGTGATGGGAAAATGCATTTCGCCAAGTTCCAACCCCTTTGAAATTCGAACTTTTGCACTATTAAACCAGCTGAAAACTTGGTTTTCTTCAAGCTTGTTTACTCCTAACAAAACAGAACTTCTGGTCTTGCAAAGAGTCTTTGGGTTTTAAAAATCTCCAAAAGCTTCTTGAGACATTAAGTATCTCTTCCATAAAATAACTGTGATAATTTAAGACCAGAGGAATTAGAAATGCACAGATTAAATGACCTTTAAAATACACATAGGTTTAAAATTGAAAAGAAAATGCACTTAACAAAAAAAGGCATTTGGGACTTATTTCTAAAATATGGAAGGAAACATTAAGCAAACTCAAAATGAGGCGACATGCACACATCCTCATTTTGACTTAAAGATCTTCTTTAAACAACACAACAGATGTAGACATCAACATCTATTCCAACAGGGACACTGTGAATGGTGAGAAAGACACGGTAAGACTTGTGCAATAATAAGTACTGTCATTGTTATCCCTTAATCCTTCAAACTGTCAAAGCAAAACTAAGAGGAAGAGGGAAATAGTCTAGCAGGATCTGATTCTTTACGTGTTTTGTCAAACAGTTCAGCTAGGAAATTTCCACCAGGAAATATTTCCTGTAGTCATCAGAAAGCAAGTCTAGCTACTTCCACTCTATGACACAAGAAAAAGAAAAGAAAAAAAAAACACCTGTGGACTTTAGTCTGAAAACACTCTTGACAACACAAACAGGTGCTAGCTTATGTAATGGCTATGGAAAGCAGGGAGGACAGAGCCATGAATCATGGGTGGATCCTTGCAAAGGCAAATTGAACTTAATTGCTCCATTGTGAGGGAATGGCCAACTGAGAATTATGTGTTCTAGGTCGCATAATAGTTGGACAAAATATTTCTTATACCAGTTTTGTGGCCATGTGAAATAAACTGCTGTTGGAATACATGCTGAAGTCAAGGATGAGGTGGGGCAAGACAGATATTTATGTTATAGTTTGAAATTTAAGGGCATTCTGTACACTTTCCTCAAGACTAACATACAGTCAGTGGTCATTAAAAAATGTTTAATAATCGAATACTGTCTGAGCAAGATGCATGGTGGAAAGCACATAGACTTTTGTGTTAAGAGATCTAATCTTGAGTCCCAGATATCCCACTGAGAATGTATGTAGCTTAGCTTCCTTTCCCTGAATCCCAATTTCTTCATCTGTATAAGACAAATACAAGTATCTCAGTTGCAATGTTGTAAGGATTAAATACTATCCTGTAAAAGATCACAAAGCTTTGCATTTACATAAATAGATCACTGTCTTTAGGCTCTTCATCCTTTTTTCCCACATCTTTAACATTCTCACTATCATTATCATAAAATTGAGATGTTCCTTGAGTTTTGTGAATTAATAATTAACAAATCACAATTTGTATGAACAGAAAGTAGACATGGATAATTTAGGAAATTTGGAGGTAAAGTATATAAAATTAACTTGAGCTTATAGAAATATTAGTTCTCAGTAAAGAGTTATATTCAGGGGCCTCCCTGGTGGTGCAAGGGGTTAAGATGCAGCACTGTGAAGCTGTCCAAAGCCACTGCAGCACGAGTTCCATCCCCAGCCAGGTTGGTGAACCCAGAGATCAGCAGATCTCTCCTGACTGGCCTGCTGCTCCCCTCAGCAGTGTATTTCAGTCAATCCGCCTGTTCTGTTCCCCATTCAGTCTCTTGTGAATTCTCTCACCCACCACACCTCTGGCTTGTACTCAAGATCTTGTATGCATAAATAAATAAATCTTTTTTTTTTTTAAAAAAAGAGTTATATCCAAAGGGAAAAAAAACTAGAAATTGCTTATTGAGAGCACATTTTCCCATGCTTTTAACACATTGTATGCCAAATTTTCCAAACTGATGCATGTTTATTAATTTCATTTTGGATAGCAATAAATGTACTGGCAATATAAATCCCCTCCACCCACCAGGCAAATGCATGGTGTGGATTACTACCACCACTATTGTTAAGAATAACAATGATTTAGAAAACAACCAAACTGAAAATCTTTTATTTTTACATTAAGGCTGAAATCTTGTGTCTCCCCAAATAGAAATGTAAGAAGGGCTGCTTTGATAAACAAGGCACCAGTATTACCTTATACAGATGACGATTATTATCAGAATAATGTCAAAAGTGCATCTCATGCCAGGCAGCCTCTAGGCACACAAATGTGTCCTTTAGAAAGAATAGCCCAAACATATTTCACAGATTAAAAAAAATTAAAGACTCTTAACACTTGATTAATCACAGATGAAATTAAGTTCTGGGGAGACTATAAAGATCTTCGAAGTTGAATTGTAAGTAGCAGGTGAGGAGATAGGTTAGTAGGTTTGCTTTTCTGCTTAGGGTAATAGGGTTTCATTCACCATTTTCAAAACCAATTAGCTCTAACCAGTAAAGGAAAGCTCCTTAAATTGAGTGTCTCCCTGGTAAACTTCCATACCTTTAGGTAGAGATAATTGCTTTTATTAGCTATTACTTATTCTACTTTAGACATATTGGCCTTCTTGCTCTCTCTGAGTATATCTGCCTTGGGGTTTTGCACATATTATTTCCTCAACCTGAATATTCTCTCAATAGACATTCTCATATCTACTTTTCTAATTCCTTCAAATCTTCCCCTAAATGTCATCTGGAGACCAAGGCCCACCCAACCTGTCAGCAGAACAACTGAATGTGGTTAGCTGTAAAGTTCTCAGCCAAGTAGTTAGCGGAACCAGAAAGACAGCAAAAGGAACCACCTAGTCCACATTCAGAAGCCAGGGGTCTATCCATGAAGAAAATATTTTCATTTGAGAAGACCTTACCCCATATGGGTAGATTTGCAACTATCCAATGGACTTCAGCCAACTCAATATTCCTTTATCCCCCTTCCACTTACCCAATGACATCCTAGCAAACCTGTGTTGCTCTTCCTCCAGTCCACTCCCAGTCAATGAAATTAAATTTCTTTTGTCCTCTGTAGTACCACTTCCCAAAATTTGACATAAACTCTTTCCCCTGCCTTTTGTGGAGATAGATCTGAGTATTATCGACCCCACTTCCTGTTGACCTGACCCAACACTAAAGTCCTTTCATTTCCCAAACCCTGATGGCATATCTTTGGCATTGGGTATATGAGCCCCCGCTTTCTTATAACAGTTCTCATAGGTTCTCCTTCTCTATTTAAAACTGCAAGCCTTCCCCATTCAGGTATCCTCTAGTTCCATTCCTTGTTTCTGTCTGCCAGTTTTTAAAATTCCATACTTCACTCTCTCATTAATACACATTTTACTTCCTATTATTAAACATCTTTCTTTTTTCACACTACAATGATATCTCCATGAGAGCAGGATTTTAATTTTTTTAATTTTAATTTTTTATTTTATTTTATTTATTTTATTTTTTATTTTTTAATGACTTTAGTTTCAACATCTAGATCAGTGTTGGGGAAATAATAAGTGCTCACTATTTATTTGTTGGAATGAATAAAAGTGTACTTTAACTTCCATTTTTAGAATAGAAATTACTTTCAAAATTTTAACATATATGCATATATTACTATATTCTAGTAAAGTAAACCTAATGTTTCATGAAGAAGCAAAATTATATGCTTATTATCATTGAACTGCTGTGTGAGTTTATTGACACATGTTGGAGAAGAGAACAAGACCCTGTCTCTCAGGCATTTTTCTTCAGACTTCTAGAAAGAGTAGTGGTTTTCTTTCCTCATGTACCAATTCACAAATATGAGTGCAAAATCCTGTTATTTTCCTTATTATATAAACAGGAAAAATAGAATGCATATACAGAACACCATTAAATATATTTTTATATATATCCAAGCATATACTAAAGTTATAGAAGGTGGTATTTGTTGGGAGGAAGGTGAATGAAAGATGAAGGCAAAAATTGTAAAGCTAGGAAACTTGCATGGCTAATGGTAATAATGATGGCAAAGAGATGGGGGTGATTAGCTCAATTCTCTGAATTAATTAAGAAGGGGGATACATGTCAATATCTCTTATCTGTTTATTTATCTGAAGAGAGATATAGAAGCTGAGGTTCCCACAGTGGCTCATTCTGGCTGGCTGGGCATGTGGCTGATATCACAGATTCCCTACAAAGCATTGTCCTCATGTGAAATTAGAAATATTCTAGTCATTACATCAAGAGATAAACAACAGAAACTAATTTCATAGTATATTTTATTTGCCCCAACTATACAAAATATTGTTATTTCTGCATGTAATCACTGCAAAAAACATTTAATGAGATATTTTGTATTCCTTTTCTTATAATAGGTCTTTGAAATCTGGCATGCATGTCTCACACCCAGCACATCTCAACTCAAACCAGCCACATTTCAAATGTTCAATCATCACGTATAGTAGTGGCATCCATACTGAATAATGCAATGCTAAAGCAAGTCTCTGGTGTGTTGTATCTGACCATGGCAAAGATACTCCCTCATGCACACTCTCGAAGGAACCCAGCATTGCTGCAGTTGGTATGGTGACCTGGGTCAAAGATGACCCTGCTTCCCTGTGGTTAGGGCTGTGTCAATGGGACGGCTCTCAACTACAAAGCCATGAGCCACTGACAGGAATTGGAATCACAGAACCAAAGATGATTTCTGAATTGAATTGAATATCCAGTTCATTCTCCACATGGTTTTATGTTAGTGTCCGAGTAGGACAATTTGTATGGGAAGCCAGAGCAATCCATGAAAGATGTGTCTGTCAGTGGGTGATAACCAAAATATAGAAAAACTCCTAAAACTTTTAAAAAAATACTTAATAAAAAAGTGTGATGATCTAAATAGATACTTCTCCAAAAATGATACGTTTTCTAAGTGATGTTCATGTCTCTCATCATTAGGGAAGAGCAAATCAAAACAAAGAGATATGACCTCACACCTATGAGTATGACTATTATCCAAAAGAATAGAAACAACAAGTGTTGGGGAGGATGTGGAGTGAAGGAAACTCTTGAACACTACTGGTTATACACTGTAGATTAGTGCATCCATTATGAAAGCAGTATGGAGATTCCTCAAAAAATTAAAGATAGAAATTCCACATACACTGTTATCCCACTTTTGGATATTTACCCAAAAGATACAAAACCCTAATTGGAAGAGATGCATGCATCCCATATTTATTGTAGCTCTATGTACAATAACCAAGAACTGGAAACAACATAAGTGCCCATGGACAGACAAGTGGATATCAAAGTGGTGTGTATGTACACACACACACACACACACACACACACCATGGAACATTGTACAGCTATAATTAAAGAGATGAAATCCTGCCATTTGTAAGAACATAGAATGGTTGGACCAAAAGTAAATTATACTTATCAGGTAAGGCAGGCAGAGAGCAAAAACACCATATGAGTTCACTCATAAGTGCTATATAGAGAAAAAAAATAGGTGAACTAAATAAAACAAACAAACTTTTGGACTATAAGAACAATTTTACCAAAGGGAAGCAAGGAAGGGGTAGGTAAATGGGGATAAAGAGGACAATGGTGGGGCAAAGGCTAGAAATGGACTTTGAGTAGTGAACTCAATGATGTATACACACGTTGGTTATCAATGACGAATATCTGTCACTAATAGTATAATGCAGTGCTACTTCTAAATAAATAAATAAGAAAAATGACTTTAACTGTTTTTCAAGTTGATAGAGAATGTCAAACAAGCTATACTTTATTCTTTTATCGGCAATGATTGGCTTCTAAGTTTTAGTATGCCTATTTTCAAATCTATCCATAACTGTATTTATACCCAAACACTAAAATATATCTCAGAGGAGTGAATGTGTTATCTATAGTCCCAGGGGTGCTGGATATTTTAAATTATAATCTGTGCTCTCTGTGCTCAAGACAGCTATAATCGTTTCAAAGTGGCAATACTTATTTGATCCTCTCTTCTATTAAATAGCACTTTACTTTTGAAAATTCACATCAAAGTAAAAATTTTAAACTGTCCCAAAGAGACAGTTTCAAGTTGTCTATTTTAATGTCAGAAAAATGGGATAAGCAATGTCTGGTTTGCAGTGCATTCCCCAAACCATGGTTTTGGTCTGAGAAGTTGGAGACACACTCAGACACAGAATATACTTGACTACAGAATAAAATTGGTTTTGTTCAATTTGTGTTTTGGTTTTGTTCTTAATTGCCATATATTTAGCTGACTTGACTGTACAATGATATGAATAGACCACTGATTTTACTTGTATGCCATTTTCCAGTATGAGAATCACATAGTCTCAGCCAAAAATTATTCAAACTCAAAAGTGTGTACAGCTTCCAACTTCTCTCTCTCTCTCTCTCTCTCTCTCTCTCACACACACACACACACACACACACACACACACACACACCCCACAAAATAACATAGCATTCTGTGGGCCAGTGACTGTTATGTCATAATCTCTAGGATTTAGCAATAAAACAAATAAGCCTTCATGACATTGAATACAAATAAAGCAAATTCTGAGAGTAGTCTGATTAGTTAAATAATAATAATAATCAATATCCATTTCTAAAAGATTGTTGTAACCCTAGAACTAATGCTCAAAACCAAATCCATATTCACCTTATATTCACAAAATGATTTTCAGTTGAAGCTTTCAGATTTGGCTTTATGTTCCACAAATGATTTTGCTTTTATTGCCAATAATCATTAAAGGTCATTTAAACATATTCAGTTTTGAAAGTCACTAAAGAAAAAATTTTAATACAAATAGTTTAATACAAAAATTTGTTTAATACAAATTTTAATACAAAATATTTCTGGAATTTAAGAAAAAGAGCATTCTTTTAAAAAAGGGGAAAAAAGAAATGGATCATTGTTAAATATGATGAGTAAGATGAAAATGTCGCTAGAAGTAAAAAAAGGAAACTGACTCCCATTCCTCTGAAAATTCTTAATGTGCATGCAAGTATTTAAAATAGACAATTACAAATCAGAGACATCCTGCAGGGAAGAGGAGGAGAGGGAACAGGGGGAGGGAGGGAGGAGCATAGGGGACTGTGGTGATGCTACACATGTACATTGGTGAAGGAAACTCAATGGGGACTACACTTGAGGGGCGTGGGAAATCAAATATTGTTTAAAAATGAACAATGAGGTAAAAATAAAAAATAAATTAATATATATATATATATATATATATATATACATACTATATAATAACTGACACTGTGGAACAAAACAAAACAAGATACCCAGAGGCACATTCCAAGTTTCCCTTAATCATGTTTCCCAACTTTAAAGAAAGCAAAGATCTAGTAATATGAGCTACAATGAATATACTTAAGTGATCCTTAAAAAATAGGCATTTACAACCCCAAAGTAGTACTGTAATGGCAAAGATAGATGAACGAAGCTTAGATGTGTGCAATAAAAAAAAAAAAAAAAAGCTATGATTATATAGTACAAATAGTTTTGCTGTAATCTGACAGCCTAATGACTTAAGGGCACAATGTCATCATTATGGCTCTGAGCCCCATGTACATTCACAATAAAACTATTATAAAATTCACATTTTCCCATGAAAATCTTGCTCCACATTTAAAATAATGTATCTGTAAGATCTAGTTAAGGGCGCAGCGGGTAGAGCACAGCGCTGTGAAGCTGTCCGCAGCCTCGGTCTGCAGTGTGGATTTGATTCCCGACCAGCCAGTGGGTTTCGATTCCAGAAACCCACAAGGCACAGCAGACCTCTCCTGCATCGCCTGCTGCTCCCCTCAGCAGTGTATTTCGGATCGTTGGCTTATTCTGCTCCCAGCTCTGACTCTGGTGAATTCTCTCACCCTCCCGTGCCTCTGGCCTGTACCCCAGTTCTTGTATAAAAATAAATAAATCTTAAAAAAGAAGATCTAGTTAAGCTTAAGTGAAAAAGAGTTAGCAACTTGAATTATATGTCTATATAATCACTGAGGGTTTCTCTGGGAAGTTCCCAACCAATTCTTCTGATGAAGGGAACCACTAGTTTTGAACACCTGGTTTTATTTTAAGCATTTTTAAACCTAGTTAGAAATGCTTATTTTGTCGTACTAACACATAGATTTATTATGTATATAACTTCCTAAAAATTGTATAACTTAAAGCCAACTATTTTTACTTATCTGATCAATGCATTTAATTTTATGGGAAAGAAAAAAAATAGTCAAAAGTATAACAAGTATTTAAAATGTTCATCTTAATATTTGTCATGTGTATCATTATTACCTTAACATTGTTTCAGACAAGGTAAATGAGTAGTAGAGAGTAGTGATCAAACAAAAGTCTACAAAAAAATAATGGAATAATTGAACAGCATGACTACGAATTATTTCAAGTTTACAGATTTTTGTCCTTACAAGTCTCAGTTCTTTATGTTTGCTAGAAATCTCCCTTTCTCATATTAAAATCTAAAGGCAAACACTGCTAAAAAGTACAACAAGAATAGGTATTTTCAGGCCACTGAGCCATGTATCACTAAGCTATTTTTCTAAGAGATGCTGGAAACATGAGAAATTAAAGATGTTATTATCTTTTATTTTTCCTTTTAACGTTTGTAAGGGAGCAGCTGTGCCCAATTCTTAGTGTGAAAGGAAAACCATATCAATTTTACTCATTTTTGTGTTTGGAATGAACATGTGATGAGAAGTACATTTTGCCATTACCGAATCGGGAAATGTGACAATAATTGTAATGGGTGTTGTTTCATCTACCTGCTAAACTAGTCCTCCTTGCTCAAAATATGGTGTTGTGGGGTGGCATCAACCATCTGGCATCACAGAATGAGAGCTTTACAAAGAAACTTCTTGGATGTCTAAAAATGATGTGAGGATAGACAAGCCCCTCAAGGGTGTCTGCACAGATGCAAATCACTTACATTTGCAAATGTGTGCACAAAAGAGAGGATGGAATTACAGAGTGAATGGCTCCCCTCAATTACCTGCTTTGTGCCTGAATATGCTTGATTTATGAGTACGGGACTAGGAGTCAGGAACTTCCAGAACTAAACCAGAAAACAAAGTCCACATAAAATATTATTTTTCGCTTTTACTCAAAACAAAAGGTATAAATACTTGGACAAATATATATGCTGTATTTATACAACCAACTCTTTTTCCTCAAGAGCTGAAATTGAAAAAAAAAAAATTTCAATCCAAGCTGTCTTTTCCATGAGTCTTGAAAAATTGCATTGTTTTGAAAAAAAAAAAAGAAAAGTTGGCTTTATTTTCACAATTTTTTAAAAAATGGATATGGAATGAATAAGATTATGCCCATAAAAGCCAATTGTTTCCAAACCACACTGTACTGTTTGGCCCAAATAACTTGTCCTCCTATATGGAAGTAGGGAACCATGACAACGGAAAATGCAATAGCCAATCAAAATAAAATAAATATTTCTATTCTGAAATAATTTTATCATTATGGAGATATTTGCTGAGATCAATCCCACCCTTCCAATCCTCACAAGTGACTAAGCATACAACAGAGAAAACAACAACAAGCCACTTGGAAAGAACAGGAAATTAAGAAGTAATACAGTTTTCATGTTAAGTCATCGGTGTTCAAGAAAACCATGTGTTGACCACAGGTATAGGGTATCTGTTAAATAGAGCCCTAAAAAGGGACAGCATATACAAGGCATTTTGTATATTCTTTGTTGAAAGAACTAGAGAGATGACATGAATTTGGGCTTGTGAAGTGTCACAGAGAAGCACAAATGGAGGTAGTTAAGCTAATTAAAAATGTCTTGCTGTTGCTAATAAAACAAAAGGTGGCCTTTAGTTAATTTTTTA
Organism: Talpa occidentalis; assembly: GCF_014898055.3. NCBI lineage: Eukaryota > Metazoa > Chordata > Mammalia > Eulipotyphla > Talpidae > Talpa > Talpa occidentalis. Next base: position 12,844 of record NW_023602075.1, on the reverse strand, counting down.
TGTGCTGAGATGTCAAAAGGTAGTGATGAAAAGGAAAAAAAAAAGCATATTTATACTTTTACTCACTTGATTAGTGTCTAGAAAGTGATTAAATTTTCAAACATTTTATGCTTTTTACATGTACTAATCAGCATTTAGACTTTTAAAGTGAAGAAAACATAAAGCATTAGCTTTGTGCTAAAAAAATTATAAATGAAGATTTTAAAATGCTCTCTCAGTAACACCCTCAAAATGCAGATACCAACAAAATAAAGACCTTCAGTGACTAGATTTTCTCTACTTTTAATAGTCCATGTTCATAACATTAAAACTAAATATTACTGCACTAACCCATGGTTAAAGAATGGTAAATTCTTTACCAAGATCTTTTTTCTGTCTCTGAAATTGGTCACCTTGTAAACACTGCAGAATTCAGTTCAGCCCTGAAAATGAGAGCCAGCTGCAGAAATTAGTTTAAGATGGAGAGAATGCCCAACATTCATCTTTTTCTCACTCTCCCTATTTTGCTTCCTTTTCAGGGGCTAAGGAGGGTGGAAGGAGGGGATAAACAAGAAATAGGGGAAGAAATAGCAGTGGGTTAAAGGGGAGGAACAGTAGAACCATTTTGAGGGAATGCCAAGAAGAAAGTCTTTCCATCTGAAATTTTCAAAGGTGAAACATTTTCTTTAGGCTAAGGAACAATAGCAACAAAAAGGGTTTAAAATTTTACAAAGTAAAATTTGTCATAATAAATACTTGCTTACAAAAATGGCATCTATGCTTCATAGGATATGAAAAAGTTTTTCTTAAAATTTCAAGGAAAGTAATTTGAAAAAAGGGCCTTAATTTGATGCAGAAATCCAAAGGGAATCAGTAGAATTTTTATAACATGATTACCAAAGATAAAGGAAAAATATTAAGAATTAAGAAACATGAAAATGCAGATTATAATGGAAACATCTTAGTTCTTCAACACACATCTTGAGAGGGTCTGACCATTTCAGCAAGTGGAAAAGAAAAGCTAGACTTCATTGTATAATTTCCACGATAACAGAAGCTGTCATAGAAATTTCTGTTATTTACACTTACAAATATATATAACTCGTCTGGCAAGATAAGTATAGCTTTCCAAATGTACACGAATACTCAGCAGGTTATTTATCCTTTTTTTATTTGTCCATAATATCTTTGTCATATTAATAAAAATATATTTTAGATTATTTGGTTTTATGTCCTAAATCAGTTATGCGACTTGTTCTTCTTAACAAGGTTAAGCCTCCATTTTCACTCTATTCTTTATTTATATCAAATTATGTCTAACTTGTTTAAATAAGTTACCATTAAAATAAATATAAAGATCATTGACCTTGATTCTCCAAATACAAAATTTAATAAATCAAAGAGGTTATTTTAAATATTTCTATAGGAAAAGAGTCCATATTTCCAATACTCTAGAAGTTCTAGGTAAACCAACTGACTTTCTTCAGTCTTACCAAATCAAAGCTAAGTGAGTGGTTTTGATTAAAATATAATTAACATTCTAGATATTCCAGCAATTATATGTCAATTTATAATTTTTTTAATTTTTTTTTAGAGAGAGGGTGAGATAAATAGTAGAAAGAAAAATTTTACTGTTGAATGGAAATGTCTTTGAATGAATGGGACAGTGTGTGTCTCCCACTTCTACTCATCATAGAACGAACAAGGGAGTAAGGGAACTAATTCCAATTTTGCCCAGCAGTTGACAGTTGTATGACATTGTGCAAATGAATGTGCCTGTGATAGCTTTCTAATGTGCCAACCTAGACAGGATGGGCTACTGACCTTAGTTCGCTAATAACACACTACTCTAGGTGCTTCTGAGAAAGGATTTTGCAGAAGAAAATTACAGCCTCATCAGTCCACATTAAATTAATCAGAAGGCCATAGATCAAGTGATCTGTTTTAATCAAGTGAGTCCTTTAAAAGAGGGTTTATGTTTTTCCTGGGATCATAAACAACACACAGTTCCTGCCTGGGGATTTCCAATCTGATCCCGTGGACACTTTGGGTCTGCATGTGGACTACTAGCTTTTGTTCATGCCTTTGGGGTTCCAACCTAGTCCTGATCTTCCCCTTCTGACTGAGTGTCCTATAGATTTCAGACTTGCCTAGACAGTCCCATCACTGGATGAACCAGTTCCTTGTTGTCTGTCTGTATATCAATTGCCTAATAATCAATCCATCTGTCCATCCTCATAGTAGTTACTCTGCTTCTCTGGTCGAACTCTAGCTTGCACAGTGCTGTTTTGCTCTAACTTATTTTTTGTAAAAGTAGAAGTTTATCTAGTTATAGTCTCAGCTACCTTTAAACTCTCTCATTGCACGTGACTCTAATTCTCTTATTTCTGAGACATTTTTTGTTCACAATTATATTTCCACTGCTTAGAACTGTGTATCACATATTGAGCGAATGATGGATATGAATGGAGGGCTATGTTTCCTGAGTCTGCTGGGAATGTGAAGTGCATTTAGCATGCAGTGAGGGTGTGTATTTTTCTATCAATGTCTTTGTGGGAGATTTAATGATCAGGAATCATTTCTTCTTTGTTAAAACTTTAAACTGTCATTTTAAAGTTAAAACTTTAAACTGACATTTTTATAAAGGCAAGCTTTCACCATAAAACAAAACAAAATAATTTATAAAAAAACTAAGCAAACTAAACAAAAATCTCTGGCAAAATGGTGATGATGGGTCAATTCTAGCTTACTTTACCACAACCACCTCTACATATGTACCTGATAAATAGTCCATTTTTAATGGTAAACATTTAGTTTTGTTGGAGCTGGTGCTAAAACCTGTTTGTTCAATGAAATTTGTTGAGGAAGAACCACTAAGGGAATTATATTTATGGACAATTTAAAACTAGGATTAACTAATGATGGTGGTTATACAAATGATGAATTTCTCTTTATTATCAGGGTATTTTAGGTCATACTGAGGAAAATGGACACTCAAAAATTAATATGTGTTTGCAAGTTAGGATTTTTTCTGATGAATTTACTGATAGTCTTACTTCTGTAGATAGATTCTATTATTTTATCTTAGATTCTTTTAATACCTTAAAATCATGTATAAATAATTTTTTCTAATGGTAGCAAAACTAAATTCATTTTTATTATACTTATACTATTTTATATATTATTACTATATAAAATATATTATATATATTATTATATATTAAATAGTATAGTATAAATATATATATATATAATTCTTATATTATTCTTAAAACATTTAAGCCAAACAAATAAATGATATACATCTTTGCTCTCTGGGGTGACCTCTAAGTACTGGAAAATGAAGATCCCACCTCACAAAATCATTGCCCCCTAGGTAAACTTAATTATAGGAGTCTCATACTGAGGCCAAAGGTGAAGAAATTATTCAAGAATTTGAATTTAATGGTGGGCTTTGGACTTCTATACTCACTAAACACTTTGAAGCCTTGAGAGAAGGCTTAAGGTCTTAATTCAAATTAGAGGATTTTTTTGTTTTCTGGCAAAAGGGGCCTTTATTCCAGGGCCAATATTTGGTATGTCATCTATGATCTTTGTGTCGGTTTCCTTTGGAAGGGATGACGCCAGTACTCATGGGCGCTGCCAGCCCTACTGCCCCAGCCCTTACTTTGAATCCTGACAAAGCACACAGAATCAGTTGACGTTGTTTATGTCCTGGGTGCATTCCCTAAGATTCCTCTAAAATGGCAATATTTCAGCTTTTTCCTCATTCTCTCATTTCGTTCTTGTCTAAGAGATGGGGAATCACACATATTTAGGTTAAAAAGGATCAAAGTTTAGATAAAATCTTACTAGAAAACTATATCGCTCCTTGGATTAAATCCAACTAAGAAGGTAAAAAAATGATAGTAAAGAGAATAATAACCTTAATGCAATTACCGCATCAAGCAATAAACTATAATTTATGCTTCAAATCTAAGGTCTGGTTAATATAAAAGAAAGATTCTAATTTAACATTATTTAGATACACTGTCTTCTAAACCTTTACATTCCAGATCTTTGATTTAAAATAAAGTTTGTTTTCACTCTCTAGATTTTTATTTTCTCAGATATGTAGCATTCATATCTGGTTGGTGAGAATTCAAGTGTTTTTGATTTTTGCAGAGGATGAAGTAAAATTAATGAAACGTGCAAAAAAAAAAAGGGTTATTTAAACCAAACTAATAATAAACCTTAGAAATGTGAATGCAGAACTGAGGCTACCAGAGGGGTAGAGGCAAGCAAGAGAACAAAATGGAGAGGGCACATAGTGGTCTATGGTGGAGGACTGTGGGTGTGTTGGTGGTGGATGCGGTGTGGTAACAATACCTAAATGGGTACATACTTTACCTCTAAATCATATACAATGTTGTAAGTAAGCCAATGCTCCTTCAATAGAGTATGGAGACATAAATAAGGAAATAAAACTAGTTAGTCGTGGGGGGGGTATTAATCACATATCAGGGCAACTGAAATTTGGGGGAAAAACTGATGAAAAAATCCAAGAGTTTGAAATTTAAGTGGAGAAGAACCAAATACTCATAGGTACAGCATAGAAGGTACTTAGTGAGGTTAATTTCCTATAAATGATAGTGTTCATATTTTGCAATAAAACCTTACTTTAATAATTTTTATTGATGTTGGAAACAAACATCTGTTCATTGTGAAAAATTTAGAAGATACAGAAAGAACAGAGGAAAAACATTAAAAGAAACAAGTACTGGGCTACCCTGGTGGCGCAGTGGTTGAGCACTGGGCTGTGAAGCTGCCTGCAGCCTCTGCAGAGCCAGTTAGAACCCGGGTCGCCAGCAAGGGTCCCACATGGTGTGACAGACCTCTCCTGCCGCGCCCGCTGCTCCCCTCAGCATTATTTCATCGGTCTGCCTGTTATGTTCCCTGCTCTGGCTCTGGTGAATTCTCTCACCCTCCCACGCTTCTGACTATACCCAGTGCTTGTATAAATAAATAAACAAATCTTTTAAAAAAAATAAAGGGAGAGAATACATTTAAAAAAATAAATAAAAGAAACAAGTACTAATTTCATTACTTAGAATTTACCTCCATTGCTGTAGCTGTTTTGGTAGGTTTTTCTTTTAAATAACATGCTTTTTCACATATTTTACAGATATTTAATGAGCACTTCCTTGTGCAAGGATACACTTCTGAACAAACACTTGGGCTCCTGCATTTTTATTCTTTATCAAACAATTTTGCAATTTACTTTTTCTCTCTGCTTTATATTATGCTTTACACATTCACTCTCGGATTATTGTTTGCAAACATAAATTTCATGGCTTCATAATACACTCTCGCATGGTTACACCATGATTTATTTTAATAAATGACCACTGTTGATAATCCAATTATTTCAAAAATTTTAGAATGGCCAAAAGCACTCTAAGACCTTTAGATAGCTGTTATTATTTTCTTTGAATAGATTTCTACAAGTGAAATCAATATTAAGATTAGTAGTCATTTCAAATTGCTTTAGAGAAAGCTTTTATATTCAACATAGATAAAATATTTTTGTATACCTGAAAACTCACATAGGCTTTTAGATCTATATGATAATGATGCAAAGAAGTGTGATAGTTGAAGATGCAACTAATGGAAAACTGTGATTTATTTTTCTTCTCAATTTTAATTTTATTTTGATAGATCTGAAATACTTTAATATACTCCATTGCTATAACTCCAGATGTTATAGGGCAGGATGGAGTAACAAGGCAAGTAAAGCATTCACGTATTTCCCTATTAACCAGATACATCATTTTTGGCATTTTAATCATACAGTTTGAAAGGATGCTGGGGAAAAAAAAAAGAAAATCTTTGCAACTTGAGTCTTCCTCTGTAGCTACTCAAAGGATACTTCTTGTACCCTGAGATGACATTTACAGTGAACTTCTTGGAAACATCAAGTCTTAATCTGACTTCCTCTTGGTAAAGCAGGAAGCAGACTTTTAGGATCTGCCTCCCTCTTGCCTAACCTTGGCCACTAATGATTATAAAAAAAAAACAAACTATTGATATTATATAAAAACATGAAACTATGTCTCTGTGCACTGAAACAATGCTTCCAGGATGCTTTTCAGCACATGTTCCTTGAGAAGATTCCTTAAAGAATTGCTAGTGAGTGCTTCCATTAAAAAAAAAAAATAGTATGATCTACTCTACAGCACAATTAAAAGGTCAGGGGCCTTTGGCTATCCTTATTAGTTTATTATTATTCGAGAATATTATCTCACAAATGATAAAAGATCAAGCATTCAAACTACGATTCAAACGAAATGTTTGACATAGTTAGTTGCTGGAAGATGCCAAACTATCTGATCATGACTTCAAAGAAAAAAGGTAACGGCTCATTCAAAAAGAAAAGGAAGACATTAGGAAGAAGAGAAAAAAGTTCTGTCTTATTCATGAAACTGAGGTTTATCTTGATGGCTGTAATTGACGAAATCCAAAATTCTTTACTTCCAAACGTGAGGATTCCATTTTCAACTGTTAGGGACATGAAGAACTTTCAGATTCTTCTTTCCCATGGCTTTCAACAGGAATATCCTCCCCTTTCTTGCTTCCTGAACATACCAGTTGAGCTGGGGTGGGGGTTATGTGCAGGTCTTGAGAGCAATATCCTTTGAGAAACTTGTTGGAAAAACCAGGGCTGGAGTTCTGGTTCTATTTCATTATTTGTGTATTATAACATTTTTCTTACTAACCAGTGTCCTTTGGAAGACATGAAAATGACCTATTTTTTAGAAAATTGATCTCATACCAGTAAATCTTTGAAGCTGAGATATTTTAGAGGAAGATTTTGAAAGAGTCTATTCAGGTATTCTACTTTTTCCTTAGTTATGTTAGTTTATTTTTCCAAAATAAGATATTTCATTGGTTTCACAATATATCAGAATAAAATTTTATTTGCTATTATCTTGAAATTTAGCCTCTGTAACTTTCACACTATAAATTTCAGTAAATTGTGCTTTATGTTCTTTGGATTATATTTTCATTTCATTCTTTATAGATTATTTCCAAAAGAAATATGTTTTAGTTCAATAGCTATTTTTGTTTTCTAATTGATTTTTGAAAATTTTATCATTTCTACCTTTTTTTTAGTTATTAGAAATAGATCTTCAAGTAAATACAAGTTTAGCTTCCTTTTTAATCTGAAAAATATTTAATACAATGAAGTTACCTCTGAATATTTCTATACTTGTATGCCATTATAGTTGATATTTATTGGGCCTCCCCTGGTGGCGCAGGCAGTTGAGCACTGCGCTGTGAAGCTGTCCATAGCCTCTGCAGTGCCAGCTCTATCCCGGCCGGCGGCGAGGGTCCTACATGGAGCGGCAGACCTCTCCTGTCTCGCCTGCTGCTCAACCTCAGCAGTGTATTTCATCAGTCTGCGGGTTCTGTTCCCTGCTCTGTCTCTGGTGAATCCTCTCACCCTCCAGCGCATCTGGACTGTACCCTGGTTCGTATATGCATAAATAAATAAATCTTTTTAAAAAAAGTTGATATTTATTGAATTCTTCCTTAGGATAAAAACCATTGAAGGGGATATTAATTTAATTAATATTTTGCTTAAAATATTGTTAATTTCAATTTTTACTCCATTTAATTTTATCTTATTCTGATCACAGTTCTGTGTTATTTCTGCTTTAGGAATATTGGGGAATTTTCTCTGTAGTTTTAGTATATAAATAGTGTACTACATAGCTATGAGAATTAATAATAATATGTAGTATTTTTATTTAGGTACAAAGTTACATAGTTATTAATCAATAATACAATAATACAAAATGTGTGAAATAATTGTTTTACCTCCACTATATTTAATGGATATTTATCTAGGATTAAATTATATTTCTGATACTATTACATGCACAGATTTCTAAAAGGATCTGCTCAATGAAAGAAGTAATTTATTTAATAGTTTAAAGGCTAGAGGTTTTTTTTGTTAATATAACCAGAAAATAACAAACTTCTGAACAAGTTCACAAGATAATCTCACTAATTTTAAAAATAAAATTGTTTTAATATTTTGTTTTTACTTTTTAAGTCACCATCTGTTAAATCAATAAATGCTATAGTTTAATTTTTGTTATTATATTATTAATTTTAAGTCAACTTTCCTTGACATTTGTGCTTTTTCCATCTGTCAATATGGCCCTTAAAATTATTTTTATATACTATATATACACACACACTTGCACTTATAATCTGTTAAAGATCCGTTTATCTTTCAAGATATATATACAAAATCATTTACCAATAAAATTATTTCTACATATTAACTAGTAAAACTTAAAAAAAAAATAAAAACAAAATTAAACAAAACTAAATTGCAACATGTGTTCTGATTTAGACTGCTTAAATTATAACCTGGCCTCAAGACTAAAATATTTGTTTCCTACTCTGTAAATGAATATAAAATTATTTTTAAGGTAAGATGTGAGAAAAATACAAGTGATATGCTTAAAAAAGCATATGATATATTGATATTTATATTTATTAATATGTAAAATTATCAAAATTCTTTCTGTCTTGGAAGGAAAAGACTTTAACTTTGTGGAAATAAATTTAGCCATACCATTATATATATATTACTTAATATCATTATCTAATATATTTAATTGTAACACTTTAAGAAAATGAATAATTCACAATTATTATTTCATTTGTAGCTATTCTAAAATTTCAACAAGCTTCAATTAATTTGCAACTTTGTAGTTTATAGGTTTACCATTTTGTTTTTAAAATTTTACAAGTTATATAGACTTAATTGTTTTTGTTTGTTCTCATAGAAATCACTATAATGAATACTAACATTTCAAGAGTACTTAACTCTATTCCGGAAAGTCTTCTAAGCTCTTTCACTGACTAATTTATTTAGCTTTCATTGCAAGTCTATGAGGAAATTACCCCAGTTGTATAGATGATATTTGCAGGGTCAGCATGTATATCCCACTTGGGGCCACCTGCCTTGAGGATCAAAGATCGTAGTCACTGTAGCTTGAGGACAAGGTGAACAGCCCTAACCTAGATTTAACTGCAACACTTGCTTCTAATGGTACGTTTGATCATTTAATACTCTTTCTATTACTGAAAAGCGACAGATCTTCTTTCCTAGGGCCAGCTAGGAAAATCCCAGGCTCCAGAGCCTTAGGGTTAAAAGAAAAAAAAAATTAGAACTCAAGCTTCAGCATTTTGATTTATGAAATTCTCCTGTATGGGTGGACTATGATCCATTGTGCTGCTTAACATTTCATACATGAGTTTGTCCTTAAGGTAAATTCAGTATTTCTAATAGGTTAAGTGAAAGTTATAACATAAATTTGAGAAAAGTATCTTGCCAAATGCTTATTTCACATGTCATTATTGTATTTTCTTGTTGATGAAATCTAAAAAGTCTATTTACACAATATTTTTTGTTTAAGTTCATCTTTAAATTAATCATTTTGATAGACAGGAAAATCTACTTAAAATGTGACCATAAACACTCTTTTTCAATATAGAATTAAACACATTTGAAATTCTTAAACTTCAGGACTTCAAACAGTACTTGCACAATAAATGCCTGAGATATGAAAATACAAACTTCATGTCTGCTCCTACTTTTCCAGTGTTTCAGAGTGCATGTTCTTTGCTTGGTCATCAAATACAGATTCTAGCTTTTCAGAGATCTTGTCCTCCCTCAGTCCCCAGATATAGGTCATTATGATGTAAGTTAATCCATTTATTTTATGACCATAATATAATACAGAGAAATTATTAATTCCTCTATATTGCAAATGTAACTAAAACATCAGGAGTATCTTCTATGTAATTGCTCATCCACTGGTTTTCAGTGTTGACTGCCTAATTATTATGGTTGGGTCTGGGCCCCTTTTTTAAAATTATCAATCCATCTATGTGTTCAGGGAAAAAAACAGAGCTAAAGAGTAGATGAGGTGGGCCTCCCCCAGTGGCGCAGCGGTTGAGCGCTGGGTTGCAAAGCTGCCCAAAGCCTCTGCAGCGCCGGTTCGATCCCCGGCCCCTGGAGGGGGTCCCATATGGCGCGCAGACCTCTCCTGCCGCCCGCTGCTCCCCTCAGCAGTGTATTTTGTCAGTCTGCCTGTTCTGTTCCCACTCTGGCTCTGGTGAATTCTCTCACCCTCCTGCGCTTCTGACTGTACCAGTGCTTGTATAAATAAATAAATAAACTTTAAAAAAAAAAAAAAAAAAGAGTAGATGAGGTGCTCCATTCCACTCTAGCCTCCAAATAAACAAGAAAAGAAACAAATATAGTGTGGTTGTGACTGGATTGTTTTCCCAGTCAAGTGAAGCAATCTCTGGTTGCTTTAAATACCAGATTCTGTTTTGTTCCAATAGTTATCTTAACATATTAAAAAAATAAAAGTATCTGCACCCCTGATTTACAATGAACTTGCCCAAGAGTGAAAAACCAGTGAGACTGAGTAGAAAAAAGGAATTGCAACAAATTCCTAACTTTCTTGACAAATCCTGAAAGAAGCAGTTGTCTTTAGTATCTGAGTCTGAAACTAGGTATCAATTACTAACAAATAAGAGGCTCAGGGCCTCTCAATGACAGTGATTACACAAAAGGAAGACTTCGAACATTTCTTCCACCCAACTTTGAAAGGATCAATTTGCTCTTTTTTGGTTTTTGACTATTCCCCCATTAAAATGCTGATAAGTAATTTATTTTCAGTTAAATGCTGTGACTCCATGCATTGAACTTTGTAATTTTGTATTCATTTGCCAAAGTTTAACCCCTCAAATGCTACCATCCAAATATATAATTATGCTAGTTAGCTGAATTTTCTATCTTCTCCAGAAAGGAATTCACTGAAGCACAAGTGCTATCAGATTTGGCATGAGAAGTCTGTCTCGAGAAACAAAGAATTGACCTTATCTTCAGCATCTCTTTTATGATTGGATACATTTGTTTTTACTATTGAATATAATATGGTATATTTATGTCAATTGTGAATTAAGACTTTTAAAATGGAAACGGATGAGGACAGATGTCTGACTCAGTTCAGGAAGTTTACAGTCCCCTGTAAATCACTCAATATACTATTAACCCTACCCCCCGTAAATCCAAAAGAATTTTTGAAAATATGTTAATCTCTAGAGATTTTCATTCTCTCTGATAACCATCATTTACTCAAATTCGGGAGAAGTCTTCAAAATACTATAGGAGAAAATAAAGTCCTTGTACTATGGTTAATATTAACATTAATGATTGCTGACATTGTGCCAAACACTGCTGTAAGGATTACCTACATAATCTAATTTATGCTTTCAAGCAATTCCATAAGGTAGGTACTATATTATTGCCATTTTCAAGATTATAAAATAGAAACTAAATGAGTTTGAATGGCTCAAAGTTTATAGAATCAATAGGTAGTAGAAATCATCAATCTCACTGCAGAAGCCAGACATCTTACAGAACAATATTGGGTGATGGCTCCAGGCAATGAGATCAGATTTCAATTTCTGACTTCCCCTTTGCTGCATAATCTTGGGCACACTGAGTGACCTTTCTCTGCTCAGTTACCCACTATATAAAATGGGATAGCATACCACTGTACTTCATAGGATTATTGACAGGGTTAAATGATTAGAAGAGGCTGGTGGGCATGCTAAAACAATTGCTATTTCTATATCATGCTTTGGTAGTATGGAGAACAGGAGAAATTTGCTCTTAGACTACTCATAAATTTGGCATTGGAATGGTCCTTGAGTGAGGAACAAATGATTATCTTCATGCCAAATATTTTTATAATGGATGGCTCATGCTTATTACAAATTCTACCATCTTTTCTTTAGATTTCTTGTAATAACCACTATTTCTTGAGACAAATACCCGAAGAAGGGACACAAGATTAGCTATAATAGAATGTCTGTGAGAGATCTATTACTCCCACTCTCCCATGATGGAATGAATCCTCATCTTAGATGAGGCATTGAGAAAAAAACATCCAAAGGACCACAGTTGGAAACTTTGCTACAAAGGTGCACCCTCAGCACACAGAATGTTACACATGCATCTTTTACATACTATCCTTAAACTGTTTATCTGGCACATCGACAGGCAGCTGGTGGAACAAATAGGAAATCCTGGGAAGCACATTCATTTTAAAGTGTTAATGCGCCCAATCCAAGAGACAGTAATGCTTTCCATCCGTTAAGATCCCCTTTAATGTTTCGGATTGGAGGCCATAATTTAAATGAAATGCACTATCCAACCTGGAAGGTAGTCCACATCCTAAATATTTAATTGATATTCTCCATCAGGGGAAGATGAGCCTACACAATAAGCAGATCCGAGCTATATCTAAGTGTCCGATTAATAGTGTCTCTAATTTAGAGTAATTTAGGAGTTTACAAACTTACAAAATGGCTATTTCTTCCACATTCCTCCAAAGTACCAAGAGGATTGTGTGTGGATTAATTGCAAACAGCAGACAATCCTCTGTGTATAATGAAAACTCAGAGTCAGCATCATCCAGCATGCACCTATAATTTGAGATCTCATCTGAATATTTTCACTAGGGCTTAGATCAAAGTAAATTGAAGTGGTAAAGGAGAAAAGTTGTAATTGTTGCATCTCCCTATAAAAAAGTTTAACAAGTCAAGTTCATTCCTGCTGATTTTTACTTAGTTGGGTCTTAGCTAACTGAGTGAGGAAGATAAATCACAGCTACTTGCAGATTTTCCTAATGGTGCAAAGTTTGGCACCTGAGGACTGTGGAAATGTCTATTACTACACTTGTAAAGAAGAGAAGTGGAACAAGACTGTGGGTGGCTGGATCCATAT